>NW_020664483.1:13234110-13261603 GCF_002925995.2 Terrapene triunguis | reverse complement strand
AGTTGACTTGCATGATACATTTATCATGATCAGTAGGTTTTATGTAGGTACTTTTAAAAACTGAAACCATCAATCTTTTTGCTTAATAAAATGCAATGCAAGTATAAAATGTAATGAATGCAAATATTCATTCTTTCCACTGATTTGAATGGAATTAGATCAGCCCACTGGAAGGATTTTGTACATGTATGTTAGCCAAATAATAAGAAAAAGTTAAGGGCTCCAGTTTCCCAGGCAGTATTTTGACCACTGTTATGCTACTCCCCATGTGAGATCCCAAGTTTCATCCCCGTGACCATTCACCATTATGAAATTAAACAGGAGCAGCCTGAAGATAGAGATGTGGTCATCAAAAGCAGTGACCAAAATTGCTAACAAAGTATTTACAGCTGTTAGGGTGCTCTGATAAATAACAGAAAGTCGGAAGCCCTGATCATAAGAGTGCAAATTTAGAACGACTCCTCTTCAGTCTGTTGAAGTTGTTACAATATTCCTGTATCCTTGATGTAGGGTAGGGTGACCAGAAGTCCCGATAAAATCGGGACCGTCCCGATTTTGAGCTGTTTGTCCCGCGTCCTGACCGATCTCTGGTTGGGATGCAATTTTTGTCCTGATACTTTGCGCCGGCTTTTTTTTGGGGGGGGGGGGCGGCCCTCTCGGCCAGCCGGCAGCACTCGGCTTCCCCCCCCCCGATGTCCCGATATTTTCATCTCATCTGGTCACCCTACCTTGATGGAAGCAGAGACTAGCACTTCCTCTCTGATTACAGAAAATCAGCCTCACAAGCAGCACCTATAATTTCTATTTTTACATCACCAACTCTTCTACTCTTTAAGCATCCACGCCTCGAAATTTTAAAAACCTGGGCAATTTTTAGAAGCCTCAACTGGTTGAACCCATTTAATTAAATGTCCTTCAAATCATACCCCTGGCACAGACCCAGCAGCAAGCACTGACTCCTGGATACACCCATGAGACAAAGCAAACGAGCAAAATGCAGTGCCAGAGCTGGAGATGGATGTAGTAAACAAAAAACTGTTCTAATGCCTCCTGCCTCAAGGACTTGATTTTGAAATAAAATCTAAAGAATCTAGTTTGGGATCCCAAACATCTTGTAGCTTTCAAAAAACAGATTTTTTTTCCAGCTGAAACATTCAGTTCCTTTATCATTTTGCAGATAAGAACTGGCATTCATGTAAGGTCACTATTACATCATTACGCCATGCCATACACTCCCCCGCCCCCAAAAAAAAAAAAAAAATCAAGAAATGCCAGAATTGAGGTCAAACTATTTCACAAATTAACTGAAAAGGAAAATAAAGAGTAAAACGGAAGAATACTGCACTAAAAAGAGATTCTGCTATTCAACTCTATCAGGAGTAATTAATAAACTAAGCGAGGATGTAACTAGTGCCCCTAAGACCAGCCAGGTTGGATAATCATAGAATCATAGAATATCAGGGTTGGAAGGGACGTCAGGAGGTCATCTAGTCCAACCCCCTGCTCAAAGCAGGGCCAATCCCCAGACAGATTTTTGCCCCAGATCCCTAAATGGCCCCCTCAAGGATCGAACTCACAACCCTAGGTTTAGCAGGCCAATGCTCAAACTTAAATGTAAATCTTAATATGTCTTAGAACATACGCTTTATTTAAAAAAATAGGACAGATAGCAAGGCTAAGTTAATATTGCTGTTGAAATCAATTACTTCTGCTCAGCCACAGAATGTGTTAGATTTTTACATTTGCAACTTGATCCAGCTTCCGCTGAAATCAGCAGACAGACTCCTATTAACATCAATGAGAGCTGGATCAGGCCCTAGATGCAGTATTATTAAAAGGAGGAGCTGATAGTGACCCTTTTATTTAGTGGTCTATATTCTATTATACAAGACGGTGCTACCTTTTCTTCGAAAAACCTTCACACCACATTGTTTGCAATAGACCTTTGCTCTTTGGCAGAGGCATAGCCCTAAGGCTAAAGAAGCGTCTTTTTTTAATCCCACAAAATTCTGTCCAGCTTTTATTGACAAACTGTTAAAAATCATCATTTCCCTTTTCTCAGATGTGTTCCTCAGGAAACTGTCACAGTATTGCCAACCCCAAGCATTCAAAATTCATGAGTGAGGCCTCAAACATCGTGAGATTTTTTTTAAAAATAGTAAGCGTTGGTTTCTTTTTATTTCCTTTCTGGTTTCTATGCCTTTAGGGTACAGTCGGGTCATATTTTCAATCTTTTCTATAAAATCACGAGGAATAGAAACTTATTTTTTTAAAAGGGAAGCTGAGATTCTCTCATATTCCCATCATTCCAGTAGCTATGGCGTCATGAAAACACACCAAATATTGTAAGACATGTGAAAACACCATGAGATGGCAACAGTGAATTGGCAGCAGGCCAAAAAACACAGTGGAAGATGAACATCCTGAGGATGCACTGAGCAGCAGCAGCAAAAGCACCACCAACACCACACATTATACTGAGAACTGGGAGCTGCTGGAGCAACTACAAACTACAATCCAATGGCCTACACCCCCCTCTCAGGGTACCAAATAGGTCAAAAGGAGAGAGCAGATTAGGCTTCCCCACCCCCATTGACCCAGTGGTCCATTGCCTCTGGAATAACAGCCTTCTCCTGCTGCCAGTGAATGTCATTAGTCCTGTAGCCCAAGTGTTAGCTGACTGTGCTGCAGTACAGAAGATTCACGATTCAAAATACAGATGAACACTGGAGGGGTTGTCACAGTTACACATAACAGGTGGGGGGGGGAAAGGGGGTAACCGTTTTCCTTTAAAAATCAAGGGAATCATACCCCCCAAAAAAATCTAAATTAAAAGATGATGATTTAGTTTGCCATGCCAAACACTCCAAAATTAGGAAGTGCCAGAATTAAGATTACCAGTGCAACTTTAATGCAAACCACCTTTTGCATAGGCATTTGATTACGCTTGGCAGAACTCAAATTTTTTTTTTTTTAAATAATTTTGATGGATAACATCAATGTTCATTTTTAAAATTTATTGATTTAAATGTTTACAGTTGTGGAAAATTGGGGGGAGGATCAGATAATTATTTAATGACAGTAGATGCTGAGATTCAAAAAGAAAGCTTTGTAACCGTTAAAACAATATTGTCAACATCAAATGTCAAAATATATAAAAGACAAATCCATAAATCAAGACTTGAATAAGTTCCCAAACAGTCAAAGTAAGAAAAATGTTACCTGTAAATTTTGTATTTTTTCATCGGTTTGTGTGTATACAGTGAAATTGAGGTTTAGCAATAAAAATCTAATCCTTCCAAGCCTAATTATGTTACAGTCTTTAACTAAATAATCACATACTCTTATTTCTACAGGACATCTGTCTAATTTGGTGCACAGGATGGATGCAAGAGATGAGGGAATTAAGGTTGCAAAGGCAACCCTAAATCTGTCATTTCCCAATTTTGGAGTGTTTTACTTTGCAATCTGAATAATGTTCTTTAAATACACATTTTTTTCAAATGTAATTATTATTTGTATTACAATAATACCTTAAGGCTCCTCTGAGGCCCCATTGTGCTAGGCAGAGTACAAACACAGAGTGAGAGAGAATCCTTGCCCCAAAGAGTTTACTATCTAAACAGATGAGACTCACAAAAAGGAGGAGGAAAAATATTAGCCCAGTTTAATACAGAGAACTGAGGCACAGTGAATGACTTGCCAGAGAGTATGTTTGTGACAGAGTTGGGAATTAAACCCAGATCTCCTGAGTCCCAGTCCAGTACTTGAACCACAAGATCATCCTCTCTCTCATGTAGCACTGGATACTTCACAATAACTAAAAATAGACAATTAAAAACAAATACCATCCTCATCAGATAGCCAAATGCCCAGTCCTGCTTTAGCCTGATGGTTACCTTCATTAGTGACAGATATTGGCACCATACGGTTTTAAAGTTACTTCTACAACCAGAGCAGACATATGCCTGGATGCTGTCCAGGTTTTTTATTAAGTGGATTTGATGTCTTGCAGGCTGGATTCCAATCTCGAACCATTAGATGAGGCAAAAGGATGAGAGGGGCAGAGCCCGTCTTTATCCTTTAAAGTGTATGGCTTAACAGATTAAATAATTTTGTCTCACGCTAGGTTTTTTTAAACCATTTTAATTTAATCTAAATGCATACGTCTGGTATGAAAAGCAAACTCTCCATGGAAACAGGAACAGAGGGGTTGACAAAAAAGGGAGCCACATTGCTCCTGTAGCAAAATACACATGCCATGTAACTGCCTAATCTTAAAAAGTGCTGAGAGCGCTCAACTCAGTAGAAGTTGAGGGCTCTTGTCACCATGGGTGCTCAGATCCTTCAAGGACCCTATATCATTTAAGTCAGGGGTTCTCAGACTTTTGTACTGGTGACCCCTTTCACACAGCAAGCCTCTGAGTGCGACCCCCCCTTATACATTAAAAACACTTTTTTATATATTTAACACCATTATAAATGCTAGAGGCAAAGCGGGGCTTGGGGTGGAGGCTGACAGCTCGTGACCCCCCATGTAATAACCTTGCGACCCCCGGAGGGGTCCCGACCCCCAGTTTGAGACCCTCTGATTTAAGTCAATGGCAAAACTCCCATCAATTTTAACGTACAGAATCAGGCCATACATCAGGACAAACAAGAAAACATTTTATTTTCAAGCTTCTAAGAGAGTATAACAGAGAAGCATAAATAAAACAAACAAATTAAAAGTAACAATTTTAAATGATACTATTTCAAAGTTTAAATATACTTGCACAGGTAGGGGCAAAATAGCCTGCTGAATCAAGTGTCACTCTATAAACCAACCAACAAGGGAATGAAGACACAATCTTGGCAACCCAGTACCTCACATACATAACAGTGGGGGGAAAACAATTATACACAGAGTCATCAGCAGGGACAACAAAAATATGTGAGCAAATAGAATCCTGAGATTCTGCAGATATAGCTTTTCTACATATTTTACCATATGCTGCAGAAAATTAAGCTTTCATTTTAAAAAGGGACATTTAAAATAGAAGCACCCAAATTTTAATATTGTTGGTTTTGAAACATCCCAGTCAAACACAAACTTAGCACTTCAAAAGGAAGGCAGTATTTGTTGTAGGGCTTGTCTACACTTGGAAATTGACTGGAATAGCTATTCTGCAGTACAGCAGAACCTCAGGAGTGGAGGTGATTCGTAACTCTGAAATGTTCGTAACTTTGAACAAAACATGATGGTTGTTCTTTCAAAGAAGTTTACAACTGAACATTGACTTAATACAGCTTTGAAACTTTATTATGCAGAAGAAAAATGATGCTTTCCCTTTATTTTTTTTAGTAGTTTACATTTAACACAATACTGTACTGTATTTGCTTTATTTTTTTTTTTTGTCTCTGCTGCGTACTTACGTTTCCAAATGAGGTGTGTGGGTAACAGCTCAGTTCGTAACTCTGGTTTTGGTAACTCTGAGGTTCTACAGTATCTCCCCACTCGGACGCTTATATTCTGGAACAAGAATGCCTCTTCCTGGTTTAGTTTATTGGATTAAGCTAATCCAGAAAAAGGCACTCTTATTCTGGAATAAGAGTGTCCACACAGAGAGAATTCTAGAATAGTTATTGCACTTTAATCCAGAATCAGGTAGGGTGTGAATTTAATTTCCAAGTATAGACAAGCCCTTAGGGTCAGAGACGGGAGTATGGTATTCAAATCCAGATTTAGAAAAAGGCTGGGATTTAAGGTCAAATCAAATTTCAATTCAACAGTGCTGAAATCTTGCAAACTTTTCTCAAACGATCTCAGGTACATATGAAGCAAAACAACAGGATTCTTCTGGATTCAACTGTAACCAAGCTTCATACGAACAACTTAATTTACCACAAGTCTTCCCAGAGATTAGCACATTCTTTTCCTTCATACAGCACATTCAGTTCTATATAAAAGCTTTAGTGTTTTTTTTAAAAAGCACAACTCACTGGTACTAATCTGTACATCATTCAGACTGCCATGACCATTTGGCGGTGAAGCAGACACACTAAGTAGATCTCTAAACATTACATACTAAACATATCCTGGGATAACTGTAAACTCTGCTTTACAGCCCACATGCCTACTGAATGGAAGTTTTCTTCTAATATTTGCCATTTTCCCATCTGTTAGTGCCACTGGAAAAAAAAACCCAGAACCAAATCTTGTACCTGTCCAAGAAGCATGTGCTTAGAAACTATTCTTAAACGATATTCCTCACCACTCAATGTAATGTTTATACACTAGTGAGAGGCATAGTGATCTTAAATAAATGTCACCTCATCAAAACAAGACATAAGTAAAAATCTTGTTTTGGGTCCTGAACTGCAGATGAGCAATTATGCAGTCATTTCCCCCTTCTAAGTTACCTTCTCCAGTTCTCCTAGTTTACTTTACATCACCTACCCTGCTCCACATCGATATATTATTTATAACAGAATTTCCACTCTGACTTAATTTGCATGCCAAATAACTGGATTAAACATTCTTGCAACTGTCTCCATTGTTTACATGATTTTTCAAAAAATGGAACAGTCTGCCTATTTGTAGGGCACCAATTACACTTGTATTCTCACTTCTTTTATTATCCAGCATTGCTATCACAAACTTGCACACAAACAATTCACATCAGCATAGAAATATAAAGCCTTTGAAGCTCTGATTACTACTCCACAGAAACTCTGCAGTGTCCTGTGCTCCACAGTTTTTGGAGTTTCATCCCGATTCTTGAGAAAATTCTCTCTTCAATGACAGCAGAATCTCTAAGTATCACCTAGAACAACTGTCAAACAGAGTAGCCATTAAGTTGTTGAGTGTGATGTAGGGAACTTCAGACAGCATGCCAACATCCTAATATATGAGTAAGTTTTTACCAAGACAAAGTATGGTCTTGCTATCTACCATGTAGACAAGCCCATAATAAAACAGTTCTAAATTCATGGTACAAGTTCTTGACGTCAACAATATCCCGTGGCAATGAGTTCCATAGTCTAGTTACTTGTGTGATAAAGTATTTCCTTTCATTAGTTTTCAATTTGCCACCTTTTCATTTTACTGAATGCCCCCACTGTGTTCTGAAACAGGGAGAACAGAAATGTACTATGTACCTTCTCTACACCATTCATTATTTTATGTACTTTTATCAGGTCCTCCTTCTTTGTCTCTTTTCTAAAGCAAACAATCCCATGCCCCTAAACACTCTCTGAACCCCCTCTAACTCTGCAATATCCTTTTGAGATGGGGTGACCAGTACTGAACATAGTATTCCAAAAGAGGATGAACCACGGAATACAGAATGACATATTTTCTGTATTATCCTCTGTCCTATTCCTTATGCAACCTAAGCTCTTTTGACCATAGCTGCACACTCAGTAACAGTCTTCACTAAGTTATCCATAATGATGCCCGAATCCTTTTCGTGAATCGATACTCAGCTGCATTCAGGTTCCCACATCTAAATAACATTAACTTGCTGACAAGTAACTGGGTGCAGAACTGTGCAGAGACTTATTTGTGCCTGCATATCTGGGTACAAAAAGGGAGGCTAGCTTTTAAAAATAGGATCTTAAGTGACTTGCCCGAGGTCACATTGAAAGTTTGTGGAAACCTAAGAGTAAAACTCAGATTTCCTGAGTTGTCAATTTACAATTAAAATTATTAAATGCAATTCAAGAAAAGATGTAATGTACATTTAGGCACACTGTGAAAAAAATCACTAATATTACAAATCATGAAAATCACAAGCCAAGGTTACATATAGAATTCCCACACTAACCTTAGCACTTCATTCACACACAGACCAGAAAACAGTAACATTCTCAATGGCCAGCACCCATCCAGACAACTTTTACTCTGCCTCTGGATTTATGCTACTATTTTAGGGTCCAATCTAAACTTCCAGTAAAGATAATGGTCATCTTTTCTTTGACCTGAATGGAATTGGACTGGGTCTTTGGTTTCCCTTTTCAATAAAATACATTTAGATATCTGAGGCCTGATCGACACGCAGTGTTTGTACCAATATAACTAGTGGACTTAGATGAAAAAAACCACACTCCTAAATAGTATAATCCTACTATGAACACAGTTATAAAGCTGCCTTAAACCAGCATAGCTTATTCCCCTTCCTGGAGGGGAACACCGGTATAAGCACTTTTATACTGGAATTACTGCATCAACACTGAGGGTATGTCTACACTACAGGATTAATCCGAATTTAGATAATTCGAATTTGGGAAACAGGTTGTATAAATTCGATTGTGCGCGGCCACACTAAGCACCTTAATTCGGTTTTTAACCACATTAATTCGGTGGTGTGCGGCCACACTACCCCATTAATTTAAACACAGTAATTCGGTGGTGTGCGGCCACACTAACCCTAATTCGAATTAACAAAATCGATTTAGGCTCTACTCCGCTCGTCGAGGTGGAGTACAGAAATCGATTTTAAGTGCCCTTTAATTCGAATTAACTGGCTCTGTAGTGTGGACGGGTGAAGGGTTAATTCGGATTAACGCAGCTAAATCCGAATTAAAGTCGTAGTGTAGACCAGGCCTGAGCGGAGCAGTTGTACCGCTTTAACTATGTTGGTAGAGTAAAGCCGTACAACTTTTGTGTGAAGCCAAGGCCTGAGCAGACGTATTGTACGTATGATTTGTTCTGCAAAATCAAGTCAGAAGGCTCAGTGCAGTATGAATTGTTCCTGTTTTAACATAATGGACATTTTTTGGCACAAGAATTATGCTTAGTCTATGTTCACACAGCAGCTTTGTCTCCAATGATGTTTGGTTACAGGTACTAGGAATTATTTGACAAGGGATTTTAACAATTCTGCCCCCTCTCAGGTGAGTGCCCAACTACTGTGCTATAGTCATTCTAACTCTCTCTCTGGCCCAATTAGCATTTAATTATTAAATTATTTAATTAAAGTGGAACAACAGAAATTGATGGAGACGGACAGATTATTCCATAGCACGGTGATTAGGGCACTCACCTAAGAGGTGGTAGATCCCTGTTCAAATCCTCTCTCCTCATCAGGCAAGAGGGAACTAGAATCATTGGTCTCCTAAACCCTACCTTGGGTGAGTGCTCGAGCCACTAGTATAAAGACTGTAAGGGAGGTCATCATCCTCTCCCTCCCCTCAGAGTTTTGTATGGAACTAGGCAGCCTCCGAGTACTCCTACTAGATCAGCCCCCACATGCCACTCCTAACAGATCAGCCCTGACATGGCACAGAGGAGTGCCTATCTTTCTTTCAGTGGCAGATAGGTGTCTAGAGATAGGCATCACTGCGCATACCTAGAGGCTTAAACATAGGTGCCTAAGGAACTTTTACCACAAAAACGTAGACACCAAGAGAGTTAAGCAGGTTTAGATTATGCAGAGCAGAGGTTTTGTCGATTGCAGTGCCTAAAATCAAGTCTTAGGTGCCTAAGTACCTTTGTGGGTCCCTGTAGTGGGGCGGGTGCCCCACTCTCACAGAAAAGGGGTTAAAAGCAGCCCTGGAGAGGGCTGCAGCAGGGAAAGCAATTAAGAACAGCTGGGGGAAGCTGACTGGGTAGCTGACCACAGGTGTGGCCAGCTCAATCAGGGCCCAGCTGGCCCTTATAAGAGGACTGTGGGCCAGGAGGAGTCCTCGACGCTTGAGTCCATCTCCCAGCCTGTCCATGTTCCCTGGCTGCAATCCCACTCACTGGCTTTGGCCATGAGGTAGGCCTACACCAGAGGTAGGCAAACTACAGCCTGTGGGCCGGAGCTCCCGGCCGGGGAGGCTAGCCCCCGGTCCCTCCCCTGCTATCCCCCCTCCTCAGCTCACTGCGCCGCCAGTGCTCTGGCCCACCGCTCCTGCCAGGCAGGGCAGCGGGGCTGCGACCTCCTGCCGCTCTGAGCGGCATGGTAAGGGGGCGGAGAGCGGGGTTGGATAAGGGGCAGGGGATCCTGGGGGGCAGTCAGGGGACAGTTGGATGGGGCAGAACCTGGGGGGGCGGTTGGATGGGGTGGTCAGGGAGCAGGGGGCGGTTAAGGGTGGGGGTGTGGATAGGGGTTGGGGCAGTCAGGGGACAGGAAGCAAGGGAGTTGTATAGGGGGTGGGGTCCCAGAAGGGAGCGGTCAGGGGACAAGGAGCAGGGGGGGTTGGATGGGTCGGGAGTTCTGAGGGGGGCAGTCGGGGGCAGGAAGTGGGAGGGGGTGGATAGGGGACGGGGTCCAGGCTGTTTGGGGAGGCACAGCCTTCCCTGTCCAGCCCTCCATAAAGTTTCGCAACCCCGATGTGGCCCTCGGGCCAAAAAGTTTGCCCACGCTGGGCCTACACCTTGGCTCCATCCTTGCTCCTGGGCTCCAGAAATACTGACCACTCATCTTCTAACACTATTCTGAGCGATAATGGAGGGGTGAGAGAAACAGTACAGAAGACACTGACATGTTTTTGTATGCAATATTGGTGCTGCATTTCTTTAAGTTATACATTCTTTAAAAACACTTCTATGTGCACATACTTTGCACTCTGTCTACAACTCAAGAACAGTGAGAGCTGCACTGAAGTCTACTCTAATGGTGAAATCCTGTCTTAAGGGACCCCCGTGTGCTAGCTGACCCCTTCTCACTGTGTCAGGTGCAATTCTGTTGGGTCTGTAATTAAAGGTCACCTTTAACAGGCAATCAATGTTCACCCATCTCTTGAGTTCTCTTACTTATAATAAAAAAAAAATGGAGATATCCTATCTCCTAGAACTGGAAGGGACCCTGAAAGGTCATCGAGTCCAGCCCCCTGCCTTCACTAGCAGGACCAAGTACTGATTTTGCCCCAAATCCCTAAGTGGCCCCCTCAAGGATTGAACTCAAAACCCTCAGTTTAGCAGGCCAATGCTCAAACCACTGAGCTATCCCTCCCCCCTAGACATCATTGTACTCCTGAACCACACAATGGATGTTTAGGGAAATAAATAAAATATACAGCCTGGGTAATTTACACCGATGCTTTAAGAAGCAACCCAGACACCCCAGCAAACAGCCAGTCATTGGGTTGATGTGTTCTGGTTCAGCATAGAGGAATCCTGCCTTCAGGCCATGGAATCCCATCAGAGTTCCATAGGCTGTGCACAGCAGCAAGTCCTGCTCCCCGGCCTCATTTTCTGCAGCGTGACGCTCCATGCAGCACAAGGGCTGAATATCCCAAACCATGTCCTCTGCTTGTACAACTGAACACCAATGCCACTGCCAGGAAGTCAACACAGCAGTGGGATGAGGGAAGCAGGGGCAGGATTCGTCCCTTGGTAGTGCAATAGCCTTTTCTATTATGTATTGCTCTAGTTCCCAGAAATGCCTCTGTGTTCACAACTCCATACATTGGGATTGGCTCTAGTACTTCAACGACCAATGCCAGTTTTCTAACTCCCAGCTGAAAGTCCCGTTTGCTGATCTAGGGCCACGTCCTGTATTTTTTAAATACAGGACAAACACCATTAAAGTCAAAAGGTGTTGGTCTGAATAAGCACTGGGTCCTCAGGCAGAGAGTTACACTGAGGTGAAGACAGACGAAAACAAGAGAGATGCTGGGGGCCTTCACAGCGGTTCTCAGGAATGTTCTGTTACATGTTCGAAACATTTATTTTTGCTTACCACATGTATTGTTCACATTCAGGTCAGTGATACACAAAAAATAAATATCTCCAACAGCTAATATTGTCTTAGAACTGTGCAAGCATCCAGTCTCTAACATGCATTCATCTAGCAATCATCACTTCCTTTGTCTTAAACTATGTCTTATAGCAGGGGTCGGCAACCTTTCAGAAGTGGTGTGCCAAGTCTTAATTTATTCACTCTAATTTAAGGTTTTGCGTGCCAGTAATACATTTTAACATTTTTAGAAGGTCTCTTTCTACAAGTCTATAATATATAACTAAACTATTGTTGTATGTAAAGTAAATAAGGTTTTTAAAATGTTTAAGAAGCTTCATTTAAAATTAAATTAAAATGCAGAGCCCCCTGGACGGGTGGCCAGGACCTGGGCAGTGTGAGTGCCACTGAAAATCACCTCACGTGCCACCTTTGGCACGCATGCCATAGGTTGCCTACCCCGTCTTATAGTCTCCCTTTCTACTGAAATTCCCACAGGATGAGTGTGCAGAGAGATCTCAATATACTCATCCTTTAATGGCAGATCCCTCCCACTATGATTGAAGGAGGGGTACCTGAGACCTCCAAGGAAATCCAGTTCCATCTTCCCAGCTCATGAGGCAGCTATGTAGACAGTGGGATCTTCCATTCTGCTCCTTACTCCGTGTGCCACTCCTGGCAGCATAATTCACTCAGGAGCTACACGGCCAGGGGCTCACTCTCCCCATCACCAAAAGATGTTCAAGCTGTGAAGTGGGGGTTATGTTGCAGTGAGTAGGGAATCTGAGCACTTTTGAGGGGCTTCTACAGGCTGGGGTTGGGGGGCAGAAGGAAGAAAGCCATATAGTTTATCCTCACTCCTTCCAGGAGTTAAACTTTCTGGCTGCCCATGTGTTCCAAAGCACAAAAGAAAGAAGAGAACGGGGATCCTGTTCCACCAGGCTGACAAGAAAGCAGCTTTCTGTTTCTTGGGAACTTCATGGGTTTATTGTTGTCATCGTTATTATTTTTAAGAACATTAGTAGTTCTCACAAGATGGAGCATAAATGTGTCACCGTAATTTATCTTAGACTACACTGAAGCTGGGAGCATGACTCCCAGGCCAGGTATACAAACGTTGCAGTGTGGACACTGCAGCACAGGCTAGCCACCCGATACAAGCCCACCTGACCCCCGGTAAACAGCCAATAAAATGTGTGTGAACTCAGTATTTCTCTTCCTTCTGTATAAAAATTGGTGCCTTTGAAAAAATAACCTTCTTTCTGTATTCCACCAGCTTTCAAGCTAACCTCCTTCCCTTCGTATATACTTGGCTGCCCAGCACCCCCAGATAACAACTATCTTCAAATGTCTCCTGAGCTAACAGTAATTCACTGACACCAGTACAGTTACAGTGCCCATATCTCGAGTCCACATTCAGGTGGCTACCCCGTACTGCTTCTCATGCCACAATGTCTACACTGCTACTTTGAGTGCACTAGCTCAAGCGGAACTAACACCCAGGCTGGGAGAGACCCTAGATATATTCTGATAGGTTTTCCTATACTCTAAAATAACTCAAGGAAAAATGTTCTATAATTTTGCAGACCTAACCATTAACAATGAATCAAGGCAGAGCCCTGCACGTGATATTTCATTGCTAAATCAAGAAGCATTTCACAATATCTGTTCCAGTTCTATAAAAATATTTTAGGACAAATTTATTGAATTTAAAAAGAGTCAGCATTTTTTCTAGGAAGTAATCGACTTGGCATGTAATGCTTTACCAGGGTTCATTCCTGAGTACAGAGTTGGGCCCTGAGCACAAGACCTCATACTCCTGTCCCCGCTCCCTCTGCTAAGCCCATGAAACAAGCTGTTGTAGCTGTCCTTAGTGCTAGTAACCATATCAGCACTACTAGATTTACTAGAGCAGTGGTTCCCAAAATGGGGTTCGTGAATCCCTGGGGGTTCACGAAATGTTACAGGGGGTTCTTGGAAAAAGTTCACTAATGGTGGACAGAGCTGTCCATAGGGACCCCGGGCAGCACGGGGCCAGCAGCCTGGAACCTTGGGGACTTCCAAGAGCTAAGCAGATCAAAGCAAACATATCTATCACACTGAGATTTAAACTTCAAGACTCCTTATAAGAAATGGAAAGGGAGGTGGTTATTTTTTGCTGTTTTTAAAATTAAATAGGCTGCTAGTGTTGTTTTTAAATTATGAAGAACAAGTTTAAGCTTTGTTGTAATGCGCATTGTTTGCCTGAACTGCTCAAGACCTGAGTGCTTGTGTAGGAGGAATTCTTTGAGTTGGCTTCTTAAATACCTTCCTGCTGTTTCACATCTGATACTCCTTGATGAAACATAGGAGCCAGAGGCACCAGTACGGGGGCAGGGTGACGAGGGTCACGTGCCATCCCCGTGGCAGCGTGGGCCCCCCCCCCGCAGGTCCCTCCCCTTTTTTTCCCAGCGGGCCCCCCCCACTTTTCAGCAGTGCCCCCCCAGGCCTCCAGGTGTGCAGGGGCTTTGCCCCCGCACCTCTTTTTTCTACTGGCACCTTGATAGGAGCCTTGTCTTATAACAGGCTTAATCAAAAGTGATACAAGCTACAGAAGTGAGATCTTGGAAGTGAGTTGCCATTTTCATAATGTAATAAAAATACTGTAATGATAATTAATAGTGTGTAATAAGCATATCATAAAAACAAATTTTATATTTCCAAGATCACTGCTCTTATAATTTATGCTGAGGTAAGAGAAAATCCCTGGAAATATTCATTTTTTTTTTGGGGGGGGGGGGGGAGTTCACAAGCCTTGACATTTTAGTGAAAGGGGTTCACAGGTTGTTCAAGTTTGGAAACCCCTGTACTAGAAGCAACTAATACTGCTAAGGTACAAGCACCACCATGAGAGAACATCCCAGGAACTGAAATATGCAGGTAACACACACATCTTTACTGTCCTCCTCCAGTGTGGTGCAGCCCTTCTTGGGGCATTGACAATGGGAGGTAGGCTTTGGTTAACAGCTGTGGAGCACAGGGTTCACAAGACAAATTGATTTAGAATCCGTCCACTCCAAAATACAGATGACAAGAAGATAGAAAACCAATATAAAAATACCCCAATCAGGGGTCAAAAATTAATTTTGCAAACAGAAAATGCCCCAACATTAGAAGATGAAGGATATTAAAATGCCCTTATCATACTGAAGGTATGGCACATTAAAAACACAGGCTTAATTTGCTCAAGAAAAAGGGCTGCTTACAGCTCTCATGGAACAGGGTAGTAGAAAACGCATGTTATACATTTAATTTTCAGTTTAAAAGGAAGGTTATTTCCGAGCTGAAGTTGTGTGGAAAGTATTAGTTTGGAAAAGATCTTTCTATAATATACTCTCCCATTCTCTCAAAGGCCTATGCTCTTGTGGTGGAGCAGCTGGCATAATCTCTCCTCACAGGGATTCATCCTACTAAAGTTTTACTGCCGTGGATTGAAAAAAGCATCAGGACACCAACAACAGAGGAGATTCCCAGGACCTGCAGTAAGTATAGATGCTAAGGTTGCTTGTAACACCGTCCCCAATTTCTTCAGTTCTCAGTCAGCAACTCTCATGATTAAACCAGCCACAAAGAGAGCTTTCTGAACCCAGTGGTTTTACGATTACTCTTGGATGCATTTCAATGCCGATGAAACTCAAACAGCATGTAGTATATGCAAAAAGTCCGCAGGAATAAAAATACCTTTAGTAATGGCACAGCCAGTTTCAAAATTGTATTCTGAAAAGACGTGCAGATGCTGGAGATTATAAGGCAGTTGTTTGAAGGGATGAAAAGTGATTTTATCAAGAGTGCAAAAAGCCATTAACAGACAAAGGAAGTACCATCACAGCACATCTTTAAACTGTGTATTGGTGAGCAAAAGAAAAAATAATTTTCGCAGGAGAAGTGTTCTTTATAAGCTAAAGTTACTGATAATGGGAAACAGGCTATATATTCCTCAGAAACTATGGCTAATGAAAAACTAAACTCCTTGGCTTTGTGCAACTAGAAACTAAATGACAGACAGGCAGGCCTCTTCTCTTTTTAGCATCCTTATAGATCAAAGTTCTGATACAGAAACAAAAGAAAAAACCTTTTCATTTATGTTAACCTGCTTGACCCACAGACATTTATTCCAAGTACTGTGTCCACTATGGGCTAAATTTGAAGAAGAGCTCAGGTCACATTAAGACACCAAAGCAAATGGCCAGATTTTTCAAAAAAGTTCAGCTCACTTGGTGCAGAGCTCTTCTGAGCATCTTGCCATAAGCATCTCAATCTTTCATAGCCCTATTCAACTAACATTCAGGTTACCTACAGGAGTGGCCAGGACACCAATTCCATTTTTCCACAGTTATCAGCCACCACCACCAAAAAAATCCACACAACCAAAATAAAATAAACCATACATGGCTAACATGGCCAGAGTTATGGTGGCTGGGAGTGATGAGGCAGACAAACAGTAGTGACAAACAGAAGAGATGGTGTTACAGGACATCTGTTAAGGCTAAGGCACTTGCTGATGCATTACAACTACGCTGGCCACAGGTTAGCCCAGTGAACTCTCAGTTCGCTGGTGCAGTTCCTTATTTGAAAAGAACAGTAAGCTGTTTTGACAGTTCTTTATTATTTTAAATCTCCTCCTACGCACTTTGATAAACAAAGGGATTCAGAATTTACTTAATGAGCCATCACTCAAAATAAAGGAAGTTCATGATGTGAATTGAGTAGCATTATACATTGCACTGCGAACTGTATTAACACGCCGGATTCTCTAATTACTTATTTTATTTAATATGGATTTTTTAATGCTGAAGTCAGTGGGTATGCAAAGAAGTTTTCCCAGGTAGATTGTATACATCATTGTCATGCTATTTATCATGAAGTGGTTCCTTGTTTTTCAGAAGCAGGATCTGGGTACTATAATTGTACAGGTGTCAGTAAATTACTGTTAGCTCAGGAGCAAATTAAAGATAGGTGTTATTCTGGGGCACTGTGCAGCCAAGTTTATATGAAGAGACTGTAGGATAGCTTGAAATCTAATGGAACACAAAGTACAGGTTATTTTTCAAAGGCACCAATTTTAATACAGGAGGAAGAGAAATACTTAGTCCACAGAAACGTTTTATTGGCTGCTTATATTAAGTCATTATAAATACATCACACAGCATGGCAACAACATATTGGATGTGTATGCAGAATAAAACCATAATCCTGTTTATCCCCAAAATTATTAATATTCTGGGCCTTGCAGATCCCACAATTTAATAGCTGTAGAATCCACCCCTGGCTATAGAGTTGTGCTCTGGAAAATAAGATTTTTTTTGTTTGTTAGTTTTTTGTTAAAGGAAAAGTCATGGTTGTGAAGAAAACTTCAACATGTGAACAGAAACAGACTTCATGCGACTACAGGCAGCCTGAAACATTAGCTGAGAGGTGAGTCTGTGAATGTCTTATTCAACTCAATCAGTTGTGAACTTGGAATCCTAAAGATGACAACCGAGATGTCAGTGGCGTTGGATATATATTTCTGCTAATTTTAGCTTGGGCCCCAGTCCTGAACTCTCTGCAATGTCTCCCCAGGTGCCAACAGTCAACTGTCAAAACCTCCAGCTTCCCACCTGACAACTTCTTTAAACACTGTTAATACAAAAGTGTCTTATGTTGAAGACTGAAAATGTTAGGAAAGCATAAAACAGGGTCTGCTGTATCCACCGTTAGTTATTTGCACATTTATTGAAAACCTCCATTATTAAAAATTGAATTTGAACAGCTGCAGAATTTCTAGCCTCCTACAGAGGGCCACAGAACATAGGCACAGGTGGACAGGAAACCTTGATGCTGTTCCATAGTAGCACAATAGCCTGCTGGAATTCTACTCCATCATCACGGAGAGGAAGATGCACACAAACTGAGTCACTAGGTAGCCAAAGCAGAAGACTTCACAGACTCTTAAGCGCAGACAGGGAGAAGCTTTTACAAATAAATAAAACAAAACAGAGTTCCTGAACAGAGAAAAGCACACCGGAGCACCCACCCACAGAGTCCGCGCCTATGACCGGGACAGCAGGTAAGAGCGGGTCAGCTCCCGCGCACCCAGCGTGTGCTGCAGTCTCCTTACTAGGCAGAAGGCAGGGGCCATATTCACAGAGCCGAATGCGCCGGCGTAGGAGCACCAGTTGCGCTGGCATAGGGGCACCAGTTTAATAATACTGCGTACGGCTCCATAAATCCTAAGGACGGCCCTGTCCATAAGACATCCTTTCTCGCCACACTCAAAAGAGAGACTTAGTGAAATAAAAACCAACCTATTACAGTGGGTTCGTCCCATTATATTGAGCTATAATCCACTTTTTTATGTGCACAACTGTTTTTCCCATTGCTGGGACACTGACTCAAGTCAAGAAATTTCAGTAATAAATTGTGTTTCTCTGAGAAATACTTCATTACAGGCCCAATGCTACAAAGACTTACTATTAGGCACACTGCTTAATTTCTGTAAATTGTCTCACTGGTAACAGTAAACACAATGCCAAGCAACAAGTCTTTGTGGGATTGGGGCACAAGGATGCAGTATTGCCAATCCCAAGCATTCACCGATCACAAATCAAGCCCACAAGAGTCAAGTTTTTTTTTTAATTCAATCACAAACTTATTTTTAAAACCAGCTTTTAGGTTATTTTTATTTGCCTTCCAATGTCATGGCCTCTGGATTGACATTTTTAAGCTTTCCTCTATAACCACAAGGGCTTCCATTTAATTTTTTTTTTTTTTTTTGAATTGTATACATCATGACTTCAGGAACTAGGGCTTGAAGAACTGCACCAAATATCACAACACATGCAAAAGAAAAAGGAAAAAAAAGCGCGAGAGAGAATGCACTGTGGAAATAAAGTACTCTAGCCATAACATTTTAGAAGGGTAGACGGAACGGTGTCAAGAGAATAATATTAAAGCCTTTTGCATCTACTTAAAAATCTATCTAAAAAACATCCTGTAGATGTAGCGAGAAACATTTCACACCCACCTCCAACTCCTCCCTCCTGTATTTCTAAACTTCTTTTGGGGAAAAAATAGCATTTTAAAAAACAAAACAAACAAACACAATAATCTTGATCAGAGGTTCCCTTGCCAGTGCCCTGATGGCAATTCTGGGTAGCCATAAGGATGGCGGCGGAGCAAATAGAAAGTTTGAATAGAAAGGGTGACATAGTAGAAGACAGAGTAGGGAATGAAAGAAATAAGCATTAAAGGAGCCAGCAACTGGAAAGGGGTGTTAGCAGGAAGCAATCAGGGAGCCCAACAGCTACACACTTGGGAGCAGGGACAAGAAAGAAAGGAGAACAGAGTTTCAGATGAGACGGAGGAACAGATTTTTAGAGCCCTGTGCAGAAAGACAAAATTTGTATCCACATCCAATCCACAAGCCGCAAAAGCGGTCCACAGATGCAGCTATAAAGCGGATATCCACAGATTTGCAGGGCTCTACATATTTTGATTTTGGGGGAAAGTGGGTAAGTCAGAGTGTGAGGGCTGAGAATTGATTTTGACTGTGGAGAAGGAATTCATTTTGATTTGTTGGAGGAGGGGGAAATTGATTTCTAAAAGCTGATTGTGGTGGTTGGTGGAGAACTAATTTTGAGTTGAGAGTTGGTGAGGGTTAAAAACTGACTTTGGGAGAAAGTTAATTGATTTTGGAGCTAGGGACAATTTTCAATGTGGGAAGCAGGAAAGCTGACTGCGAATACAAAGAGGAGTAGAATTGATTTGAGAGAATAAAACCCTAATTTGTGAGGGGTAGACGTAGGGGGCGGCGGGCAGAGCCAAGCCTTTTCTATACAAGCAGTTGCTCAAAAGGGGAAGTGGCTACACTAAAGTGGTCCACAACATTAAAGACTTTAGGAACTCCAGATATAAACTGCAGATTGACCTTGCCTTGCCACACAATTATCTTTACTGAACAATCACACCCATACACTCCTAAGACTCTCCCCTGTGGGCCCAAACCTGCAAGGCACTGAGCACCTTCCAGGATCAGGCCCTGCGCAAGCAATCTCTATTTCTGCAACAGCCAGTAAATTCCAGTTCTTTCCTTCAGCGCTCAGGAGCTTGTTGGAAAGCAGAGACCGGAAGGCAAACTGACTAGAGTGAACTGTGGAATCTCAAAAAATCTGAAGAATCTCTGCCATGCTCATTAAATGCCAAATCTTAAGTTCTTGCAGCATCCAGTTATGAAACTACCATGGAGGAGAAAAACAGATGAAAAAAATTCAAGTATTGCTTCATTTCCAAGAGAGAAAGATATTTTTAAGATGCAGGAACTACACTAGAATACCTCTATTTGATCCAAAAAAAGTTAGACGTTTCTCACAAGAAAATTAAGCCTTTAGTCAGTGCGGGCAGTTTGATAGAGAAGTCTAATCACTTTAGAAACGTAAAAGGTTTAGCAAAAAAGCTTTATAAAAGCAAAGAGTTTTATACAGAAGGTGAAGGGTATTGTATATATTGCAAGGAATAGGCACAATGAGTTGGATTAAGAAAGCTACTAAAGTGGCACCCCTTACGGAGTCACTCAGTGCTGTAACTATGGTGGGGAAAGCGGGGCAGCAACCCAGGGCACAGAGCCAGCAGGGGCACCAAAATGGGGCAGTGCGCAGAATCAGTCCTAGCGACGTCAGCACCATCGGAGCAGGCTCTCCGTGGTGCTAGGACTGTAGCAGGGTGCTGAGTGCACTGGTTGGCTCCTATTGAGCATGCATACACAGACTGAGCATGCTCAGTAACATCTGCTGAAGGGGCCCAGAAGCAAAATCGGGGAGGGAGGGAGCGCGTAAGAGCAGGGGTTAAGCCCATGGATGAGGCACTGCCAGTGGGTGGCAGAAGGCAAAACCCTGGAACAGGGAGGGGCAGAGGGGGTAACAGTTACCCCAATAGGGTGAGACACCTGCAGTGTTTTCAAAAATAGGGCAGGGGGGGGGTAGAGCGACTTTTTTATTTCCCCTCCCTCAGAACAGTCCCAGGGCTCTGTTTTTCAAGGCACAGGCATCCCAGTGCCTAGACACGGCAGCTCTTCTCTACCAGATATAACATACTGAGGTGCTGCAGGAGACTTGATTCCATGAAATATTTCATACACACACCCTCAAAAAAGAACCTGTCACACATTTTGGGTATTTAAAAGAATCCCTTATCAGTTTATATGTCTGCATAAAGTCTCCTAGCAGTTCATAAATCCGTCTTATCTGCTGCTGTAATTCCCTAACCTGCACTCCCTTTGTTGTAATCCATTTTAAATATAGTTTTGCTCCTTCTATTTGTTTACTTTTTTAAAATGTTATTTATTACTTTTAGCACTTCTTCATTTACTTTTGTCAACACTGTGAAGACAGATGTCATTGTGCTATTTAATTTATATTTTAATAGCAAATAAGCATTGAAAAATATTTATAAGCAAATAGTTGCTAGTATTTATAGCAATGACATCTGTGTTTCCAGCATAGCACTTCCTATGTGTTTGTGATTTTTAATTTGGAATTTTTAATTCTAAATTTTTTCTCTTTTTCTTTTTATAGCACAAGTTTATTCTGTAGGACCATGTGACTTCCAATCTATTTCCTAGCCTGGTGTCAAAACTTCTTCATTTTCATTTATTCCACCAATGGAGATTGCCTTTCTCACTGTTACTTTGCCTCTCAAGCCAGCTCTTAGTGCTTTTTTGCATGTCACTGCTTGCGTGTAGAACAATATACTATCTCATATTAAATCCTTCTCAAAGGCAAAAATCTACTGTAAGTTTTACTGAACATAAGAATGGCCGTACTGGGTCAATAATGGGCCATCAAGCCAGTATCCTGTCTTCCAATAGTGGTCAATGCCAGATGCTTCAGAGGGAATGAATAAAACAGGCAGTCATTGAGTGATCCTGTCATCCACTCCCAGCTTCTGGCAATCAGAGACTAGGGATACGGACACCTAGAGCATGGGGTTTCATCCCTGACCATCTTGGCTAATAGCCATTGATAGACCTGTCTGTCCTCCAGGAACTTATCTAATTCTTTTTCGAACACAGCTATAGGTCCATGATTGCTTGACAACCACAAGAATTCAAAAATCATGAGGTATACACCCCCAAGTCATGATTTTTTTTTAAAAAGATCAGTGATACTGGTTCCTTTTATGCGTCTTTTTGTTCCTGAGCCATTAAGGTGCAGGAGACCCAGATCCACAAAAGTAGGAGTCTAAACCCCTGAGTGAATCTTGGCCTCGCCTCAGACTTTTGCTGTTACCTCTCCCAAACAATATATCCAAGCCCGTATCTACACTACAAACTTATGTTAATTCAAGTTATGTCAGCATACAGTCACCGCAGCTAGTATGTCACTTGTGTGCATGCCTACTTGACTCCTTGTGTCCGCTGTGAGTGTTCTCACCAAGAGCGCTTGTACTGATTCAGAGTGCGGTGCACTATGGGTACGTATTAACCACCTGTCACAATTTGCTGCCTCTCCCAGTTGTCATCCTCTGGTCTAGGGGTGGCAAATTTGTGATGGATGGTTGATGCCCTATCACAATTTGCTACTTCTGGACCAGATGATGGGATAGGTGAGAGGGAGCAAATTGTGACAGGTGTACCTGGGAAGGCACACCCCACAGTTTGAAAAACTCCACGCTAAATGGAAGGCAGAAATCTGGGGAGGCATTTGACCCCACAACTCCACAAGTGCAGTCCCCCCCCCCCCCCCCGTGTCACCTCTAAGTGGCACAAATACACTTGCTCACCCCAGGTGCTAAAATGCTTAGTTACAGCTCTGTGGTCACTTATTATTTTCTGTCATAATCTCAATGTTTTTAACAGTGAATGTGTTGCCTCTTGGTATTAGAAGAATCTGATAAGAAACAATACATAAGGAGCTTAGCAACATGTTTAAAATCAACTCTGTAAGATTCAGGCCTATCTCAGTGGAAGCGTAGTTATTATATATATTGTGGTAGCATCTTGGGGGCCTAGTTAGGACCCAAATTTGCTAGGCAACATATAAATGAGCAAAATAAAGACAGTCCTTGCCACAGAGAGCTCACGGTCTAAGGGGATATGAGCAATTTCATTTCTTATACACTATGGCCAACACGAGTGCATTTCCCGACGCTCAAAGCAATCACACATTTACAGGGGAGCTTGGTTGGTTGGATTCTTCCATCGAGAGTGACTGAGCTAGACATGCAATCTAAGAGAGTCAGCAAATTACTCCCTCCA
The DNA here is from genome assembly GCF_002925995.2 of Terrapene triunguis. Classification (NCBI taxonomy): domain Eukaryota; kingdom Metazoa; phylum Chordata; order Testudines; family Emydidae; genus Terrapene; species Terrapene triunguis. Next base: position 13,238,683 of record NW_020664483.1, on the reverse strand, counting down.
CAGGTTCTAAATACATTAATGTTTCAGGTAGAGAAAAAGTTTTGCTCTGGCAACCCAGATAGTGAATAGATGTTGTAACCAACCAATGGCTGTTCAGGGGGCCTATATGAACATGAGTTTGGTGGTTTTCAGTCCAATTCCCCCTGACTAAGTGTCCACACCATAAAAAGCACACCACCACCATTTGTACTAGATAGACTCAGAAGCTGGGCCAAGGACTGAATGGACAGAGGATAAGCTATCCCCTCCCTACTATATGTACTTCATCCAGGTTAAGGCTGAAATACATTAGTAAGGCTGCAAAACCTGTACTTCCCCCACCTGTTTTAGGGTAAGCAGAGGATGTCAGATACCAGGGCTATCAAGCCAGCACCTTTTATATGCACTAAACTCATGTGATTCATGTAAAAATCAAATTTTTGAGGTATCTAGAGTCACAAATCCACATTAAAGACACAGGTCATTTTTTTTTTAAATGTAGGGAATCTAAATTAGTAACCTGATTTTCAGAGGTGCTGAACAGCCATAACTCTTAAATGCTTCAGTGGGAATTTACAATGCCACATTTGAGCCCAGAAAAGGCAGATCTGTTCAACTGAATGCCTGAAAATAAGATTTTATAATGAAGTGCTAACATCTTTAAATATACCATCACAATTAATAAAGTGATCAATAATCTCTCTGGAAGTAGCAGTCTATAATCATTAACAGCAGCAAGCATGAGAAACTATATAGACCAGGAAAAGCAAGACTGAAAATCCCTTCACTATGCTGGACATATGCTGTTTACCTAGAAATAATCCAATTAAAGAGTAAAGCAGCAACACAAGAGTGTCTGTGACCTCCAACATAAACAGCATAGCTACCAGCTTGAGGACCGAGAGTATTCAGACCACCACATGAAAATTCAGATCAATACAAGAAAAACAATAAACAAAAATTTACTCAAAAACAAAATGAAGGTATTAGAACTTTGCAAGAATACATCTAGTGTTGCACAGTGCAACTGACCAATTACAAAACAATGAAATTCACAAGATAAATCCATTTTGAGAAGAACAAAAGATTATTTCTTCTTATCTTCAACTTGTAAATAAGCATTCTTCCTGTTGAGTTCATAGACAATCTTTTCTCCCAGCCATATGTTGCTTTGGTTGTGTTTATGACTGCATTGTCATTTATTTTAAAATATGAATGGATCATTATTTTCTTACAGAACCACAGTATTGTTGGAGTGCCAATACATTAAAATAAGACTTAGTGTTTACTACATTTCCCATCAAAGGGCACTTACAACATGGACCTAAAAGAATATACTGTAGCCCTGTTGCTCCAATGCCGCATCATATACACATTAGGCCTGACTTCAGAAAGAGGCAGGGCAGAGGCAGTTAGTTTCTCATATTCTGTTGTCACTCATGCCAATTCTGCTCTTTACACCCAGCCATAAACTCAGATGCAAGCTTAAAAAAGGACAGCATTGCTCACCAGCACACAGAAATTAGTGTCTATTTCAGAGGCAGAGAAAGCTGTACTTAAAATGTTATAAAAATATTTTTATCATTCCTGTGTTTTATACAGAATTTCCACTTGTGGAAGAAACATTTAATTTTAACTCTCATGCTTATGGAACATTTTTATCTTAAGACGGTTTCCTCTTTTTTAAAAGTGTAGAGGAGTCTACAACTCAAGTGATTGTATAGGGTGAGTTTGCTTTATTTGTTAAAAGACTTATCTCTGAAACATTTCACAAAAGTGTGGTTATCCTGGTTACCAATGTGGCCCAGATCCTATAAACATTTACACCAGGGTAGTCAATTTTTTTTTTCCCCAAGGTCCAAATTTCTTGATCAAGGTATAGTCATGGTCTAGACTCCAGAGAAACATTTTTCAGGCTGCAATAACAATAATGACAATAAGTAAATAAAAAGATTTAGCAGTCCATTCAAAAGCGTCTGGGGGTCTGGATTTGGCCTGCAGCCTGCCTATTGACTGCCCCGATTTACACCTATGTGGAGTGTGGAACTGATGACACTACCCACATGAATTAAGTTGTGTCAAACTTAGTTTAGCTTTGTTGTGCTTCTGTTACTTTTTTACATTGCATTTAGCTTGGACAAGTGGTAAAATAGACTTGATACAGTAATTACTGGGTCAGATTCTATAGCCTGTTCTATACAGGAGATCAAACTAGTTAATCATAATGGTTTCTTCTGGCCTTAAAAAACTATTAAAATCAATTAGATTTTCTAGATTGTAAAGTTTATTAAAACTGAAATATCAAAAGTGCAGAGAATGCTTTTAAAAGTGATTTCTAATTTGACAGTGCCCCTTTAAGATAGGGGTAGTATTATGATTCAAGTATGTTTGATTGATATTTCTAACAATTTAACTTAGCAGAAGCAATTACGCATAACTACTAAAAGCATCCAATGCTAGTGCCAAGCTGGCCAACAAGAAGAAAAGCCAATAATAGAAATTAAGTTTGCTACAGATGATTTACAGTGCCGTTTTGGAAGTTTTCAAGTACGCTCACTTCCCACTGACATTACAGAACCGAGTCCATTATGAACATGAAAAATAATGCAAGCCTTCCTGGCCTACTAATAGATAACTTCAGTTTTAGTATAATGTATTTTAATGTGATTTTTTTTGGCTTTGCATGGTAAAACAAGAAACACCAAAAACAAAACCTAGATCCTGGTCCTCCATGCAAAACAAGACCAAAAAAATCCAATCAGCTCTAGGAGTCCACTTTGCATAAGGAGAGAGGTGTGACTGAGACAGACCCATACAGTTAATTGCTTGCTGCAGTCTAGCCAGCTCTAAATATGTTCCACTGGGCCATTACAGCACGAAATTCTTGTCTGACTCAGCAAATAACTCAAATAATTCCCAAGGCTCTGTGTCCTCACTCTTCCCATTCAAAAGATGGAAGGGGAAAGAGAAGTCTTTAGGCAAGAAAAGTCAGATCTACCCAGAATAAAATAAGATACACTATCACTCTGAAAAATGTGTCAAATCCCTATATCCCTTTGATGTTACAGTTGGCTTATCACACCCATCTCTGAGACATGTGTTGACATTTGGAAATGTTTCCGTTAAAAAATAAATAAATAAATAAGGCTGCTAAAAATCAAAGTTCATATCTAATAAATGCACAGTCTAATACTGCAGCAACCACTTAAGATGATCAAACTAGAGTGCAATAATTAACCCCATGGGGGTGGAAGGCACTTGTTAAGAGAGAGATCTGCACCCCACCCAGCAGCTTCTGCACTAAAGGAGGGAAACCACATAGTTGAACAGGCAACAGCCATGCTCCAGCATCAGCAACTCACTTGACCACACTTCTTACCATTTCTTGGTGCACTCGACCATCAGCTCCTGGTAAGAGGCCACAAACTGGAACTTGGATGCATGTTTCCCAACACGTTGCAGTCTCTTCCAAACTGAAGCCATGATGACGATGAGAAAATATCAGAGTCCAACACACAGCTGCAGCTCTTGGATCTAGCAAAGAGGGTTTAACAGTGCATGTGCCCAATGCTCAGGGTTCTACATATAAATACACCAAAAATGATGCAAAAGAAAGAGCCTGAGGTTATGTTTAGGACTCATGTTCTATCTCTCCCTTTCACAGGGTAAATCCCAGTCTAGGTGAATGGCACATTATTGGCTGGGAGCATCATGAGACATGACTGAGTGAATGAGTGATTGAAAAGAAGTTCCCTCATGGAGTCATCATTCCTTCTCATGCGCTGGGTGATGTGCAGACTGCCAGACTGGAAAACAAAGCAGAAAGGGGGAGAAACAGTGGTTAATGTGTTACACGCTATGATGTTGCAACTGTATGCAACCTTGTACCTTTCATCCATAGAGAACCACAACACACACACCTTCCCCCAGATAAATAAATAAATAAATAGAATAGAATAAAAATGCAGTAGCAATTTCAGGAATGCAAAGTCCATCTGGAAATATATCAACATGTCCTTTTATCAGCACCACCAACAACAAAAAAGCGCAGGTCAGGGCCATCCTAAAGCCTTATGAAGCATCTCCTGGAAGCAGTGCAGAGCAGCTGAGGTGCTGCCAATATGCACCCAGAGGGAGGGACAGACGGGAAGCAGAGACAAGTTCTTTGTCTTCCAGCTGATGACAAAAGGTGTAACAGTTGTTTCCTCCCCCCACTTTTCTCCCCAGGGGAGTGTGTACACACACTGTATGCAAGAGGGTGTTGATGCTGTAAATGTTCATGCTAAGGGAAAGAGGAGACAGGGATATTTCCTGAACCAGGGCTGCCTAGGATCCCCCTCTCCCACACTGCATTGAAACGCTTCTCCCTCCTGCCCGGAGAAATAAGAAACCGTGAAACATGCATCATCTCTAGGAAAAGGACAGAGGCATGCAAGGGATAGCTAAATCCCCTCCTCCTGGGCAGGGGATCTGCTAGGTGCGAGGGGTGAAATCTCTGGTCTGTAAGAGGCGGAAGGAAAGGCTGATGCCCTAGGTGGGAGACGGGATGGGATGAAATGGGGAGGGGAGGGTTGGTGGGAGACGGGATGGGATG
>NW_020664483.1:13209369-13233710 GCF_002925995.2 Terrapene triunguis | reverse complement strand
GGCCCCCGTCTCACTGGGGGGAGGCCCCCTCGCACAGACCCGGGGACCCCGTCACTGGGGGGAGGCCCCCTCGCACAGACCCGGGGACCCGTCACTGGGGGGAGGGTTCCCCTCACACAGACCCTGCCCCGGGCCCCCGTCTCACTGGGGGGAGGCCCCCTCGCACAGACCCGGGGACCCCGTCACTGGGGGGGGCCCTCACACAGACCCTGGGACCCCGTCACTGGGGGGGGCCCTCACACAGACCCGGGGACCCCGTCACTGGGGGGGGCCTCTCTCCCCCAACGGGGGCGGGGAGACTCCATTCCTGACACGGACCTTGCCCCGCCCCCCTTCACTGGGGAGGGAAAGCGCCTCACACAGACCCTCCCCCCCTCCGCACTAGGATAGGGATTTAGGCTCCATCATGCAAATGCTGTGCAGAATTTAAAATTAATGCTTCCTACCACTTGACAGCAGGGATGCCAGACAGTTACAGCACTTATTTGGTGTAACTTATGGTTTGCAAGGTACCATCTTTGAAAGCAGTCACCAGCAGGATGCGGTAGCATTGCTTTGCTTTGGTGCTGAGTGCCTACTGAAGGGCTTGCCTACTTAAACTGGTTTATTCCTTGCTTCAATCGCTTTAGCTTGTGTGGAATTAAGCTCACGTGATTTTAAGTGAGGGTTAAACCAGTTTAAGCGCATCTCCAGTAGGGGCTTGCACTGGTTTTAATTGGACTGATTTAAAATCAGGGTAGGTAAACTGGGATGAAGGACTGAATATAGCAAGTTCAGCACTCCAGCCAGTTTAATTTTCACTCTGTCAGTCTGGTCGACTTTCCTGATTTTATTGCAAGTCTTGTGATACTTGATATTTTACTTAAAGGCCCAGGTCCTGGGGATAAGTGATTATGTGAGAATCTCACTTTTTTGTTTGTTTGTTAAAAAGTAAATTTATGATTTTGCAGAAAAGCTTGAAAATGTGTCCTATGTGTGTGCTCTAAAAGCTCAGAAACCAGAAGGCAAATAAAAAGAATGCAAAACTCTTTTTTTTTATCATGATTTTTTTCAAGTCAAGCTCATGATTTTGGGAGCCCTGACTCATCATTTTTTTTAATGTCGGGGTTGGCAATACTGCAGGGTTCCATCAAGTTTCAAAACATTAGTTCACTGTTTCTGCAAGAATCATATGCAATGGAACACTTATGGTGACTTTGTTATATGAGAGTCTGTTCATAGAAAAGTTGGATTCAAGTCCTGAATTGTTTGAATGCACTGCCCTGTGTAAATTGCATTACCAGCTATAGTCAAGGCTTCAAGTGCTCTGTATCAAGCTTGACCTAAATTGTGCAGCCAGTTCTCGTACTTTCTATAATGCTCTGGTGCAAATGACTGGAAATTCACTATTTTCAGGTAGGTTAAAAAATGGAAACATTTGATAAATATGAAAATGAATAATCAGCACAATAACTCTTCTGTGATTTAATTTAACATTAAATCCAGTTCATTTTATGTTGTCTCCAAACATTCCCTTTTCAGTGTGCTGCACAATTTTATACAGAAAACATATCTACACTGTATGAAACTCTATAGGAGTAAGTCTTAAGCCTACTAGTCAACCACCTATGTAGCCAGGCCAGATATTGAATAGATATGCAGGGAGATGGGAGAGGAGTCCTGAAGCAGCTACAGAGTTGCTCCATGGAAGCTGTTGAATCCTTATGGCTGCACTAGTCTTTGCAGCTCTTCTTATTGCATCCACTAGCTTGCGGGGTGGAACTCTACAGGAATCTATGTAACTAGTAAATCTTCCTGTCCTGAGCCCACTCTACCCATGCCCCTCCTTGACCTTTTCCTCTGTACAGTTGCACTATAGGGAGTCCCCACAATCACTAGCTGGACTGACAAGAGATCCTCTGTGGCCATGAAGGTAGCAGTAGGATTTCCCTCATAGATAAGTGGTTTTGGGGGTGGAGAATGACTTTGCTATAAGGGGAGCCAACTATAGAGAGAGTACATTTGATGGTGGGTATTGGATTGCTAATTTTATCTTTATTGCTGACCTTCCTGACGTTCACTTACATACCAGTACAGTATTCTCCATTCCTTTCCTCCTCCTCTCCTTTTTTTTTCCTAGGCAGGGCTTATAACTTATGAGAATCCAAGCTACCAGACAGTGTGATTTGACACAGAGTTTCTTCCCCATATTGTCCCATCTTGGAAAGAGGATCTTCATTGGCAATGAGTCTCCTTAGCTTAGTGTACCATTGCTGGCATGTGGATATTGGATCAGCCTAGGAATTGCTGAGATATCACAGGACCCCCATAAATGCAGTTTTGAATAGTCCTTTGTGTTGATTTGATGCTAAAGCTGCCCTCACTCTGCACATTAGGAAAAGCAGATTTGCCGGACCTTAAATTTATCTTCTTAAAGTTACACAGTGTCCAGCTATTTCCTATTGTGCAGCTTTGGCCAATATTTTTATTTTTCTCTCCAGACTCAGACAGGCCATCTCTCTCCAGTACAATAAATGCAATGGATCCAGTGGTTGTTCAGCACTTGTGTTTCAAACATCATTATTTATTTACATTTTCCATTTCCTCATTGCTTTTAGGTTCATATTTCACCAAGCTCACAGAAGTTAAAAGCACATGCATATTGGTCTCCTTTTCCCTGCTCAGTGTGAAGAGTTTTAACACACAGTAATAGGCATTTCTTACAAATTAGTTATTTAATGTCAATGTGTTGATTTGAGACTGACAACTTTATAACCTGCGAATGTTTGGAAAATGAAAAAAACCCCAAAAGTGATCTATTTGGAAGGCTGGGAGCAGCTATTATTAACTATGCAAATAGGGGCCTAGATCTTAGTTGCAACTGAGGAGCATGCAGAGTAAGTTGGGAGTTGGCAAAAGTGGCTTTAAGCCACCTTTGTGCTCCCAAAATCCTGGGCCAGCTCTGTATTGGCCCTATCCCCAAACATAAATTAGGGCAGCCAGGGATTAACAGATCCATGGCTACAGCATCCCCATGTCCTTTTCCCCTGGGCTCACCCCCACATCGGCCGCAGAGGAAGGGATCATGTAGGAGCCCTAATGTCAACTACATCCCCAGAGGATCCCTCTATACTGAGAAGATCCTATTCTGGCTAACCATGCCAACTTTTAGGGTTGCTTTGTGCCAATGATGAAGTATGAAGCACAGCTCTCAATCTGACCCAAAAATCTAAAGAAATATGGGTATGTCTACACCCAGCCGCTAGTTCGGTGGCTGGGAATCGAAGTTCTGGGTTCGACTTATCGCGTCTTGTCTGGACGCGATAAGTCGAACCAGGAAGTGCTCGCCGTCGACTGCAGTACTCCAGCTAGACGAGAGGAGTACCGCGGAGTCGACGGGGGAGTCTGCCTGCCGCGTGTGGACCGAGGTAAGTTCGAACTAAGGTACTTCGAACTTCAGCTACGTTATTCACGTAGCTGAAGTTGCGTACCTTAGTTCAAATTGGGGGGTAAGTGTAGACCAAGCCATAGTCACATTTTAATTTAAATGTTAGTTATTAAGATTGGATTATGTTACCAGCTTTATCATGAACATAAGAGCAAAACTAGTTACCCAAACTGTCCAATACTCACTTTTAAGGTCAGCAGCTGAATTTATAACTCACATTACCCCAAACAGGCTTTCTTATAATAAACAAAATGATGGGTTGTCTTGACAATATCAAATTTTCTCCTCTGCAATGGGTCTCTTTATTGTTTTCCCATGGCCCAACAGTAATTTAATGAAAAGCATTAACAGAAAATCAAATATCCACATGATTAATAGGAACTTTAAAAAAAAATTATTCAAGAATATATTAATATGTATGCCACTGCGTTTTCTAGTTAAACTATATTCCTGTCAAAATTACTGCCTTTCGTAAGGAAGGTAAAGTCCAGGAAGGTATGTTTGTATGTGTGTTTTAGCTATGCCCTCAGCTACAAAACTTTTGGAACTGTTACATATGTTAAGTACAATTCTGAGAATTGCTCTAAATCAGGGAGGAGCTTACAGGGTCAGACTCTGGAAATTTCCAGACCTTTGGGACTCCTTCCCATAAGCAACCAGCAACAGTTGCCGTCAAGGACACAAAAAATCAGGGACTTCCAGCCTTCCCCAGCCTGTCAGACCCAGTGGGAACAGCCCAGGGCACCAGATCCAGCAGCCTTCCCTACCTGTATTCACATTTTATAGTTTTCTGGACTTAGACTCCTGATTCTTAGTGGAAGAAAGAAGAGTAGGTTTCCCTATAGACCACAAGTCTAATACATTTCTCTTGTCCAAACAGAAAGGTTAGTTACTCTGCTCCTCTGTTATGCTTCCAAGCTACATATCCTTCCTCTTGTCTGTCAACTCCCCTTCATCAGAATAACTAAAGATAGGTTGTTCATCAACAAAGAAATGATGACCTTTGTTGCTATAAATAGCTATAATAATATATCTGTTTCACCATTCCTCTGTATATGAATCTGTATGAATGTTACTAAATTAAACTAAATTTATAAAAATTATTATAATATATGGGTTTGTACATTTTTATGAGGATGTGTAATGTAGGTGAATGGTATATACATGAGGCTGTGTCTTTCACTCTTACATGTCGTACATTTTCATATTCCTACTTCTCACAGAAGCCCAATCTTGCACCATAAAAGTCAGTGAAAGACTTTGCATTAATTGCAGTGGGTATATTGGATCACTTCCCAGATGCCTGTTCCCTCATATAAGTCCCCTTGCACCAACTGATCAGTGCCACATATTTGGTATTGTTTTATCTCTTCTCAAATACGCTTTCATATAATACAATTGAATTAATTAAACAAAATCCTCATTACTCTTAATGGGTATCCAAATCATTGTATTAACTATTATACTATTACTGCTAGAGGTGAGGTGTGTTTATGTCTTGTCAGCAAATGTAATAGTATATGCCAGGATCTGCCAGACTGGACAAGTTTATTTCATGGGCATCCTGGTATAGAAGGAGGTTGTGACGGGATCCCCAGGGTGCAGCCGGGGCCGGTGGGACCGCTGTGCCCCCTTAACTCTCCAGCCTGGGCTGTGTCTCACAATGCTTTGCTAGTGACAAGCAGCAAACTCCTCCAGGCGCTGTTATCACTCAGCACAACTGCATGTGGAGCCCCACACCCAGCTAGATTGTATGAATGCTCCCAGAGCCACTCACGAATCACACAAAGAAAGGCATCAGCCAAATCCCTCCAGCTCCCAGCCTTGTACCTCAGGAATATACTGTCTTGCAAGCAGTGCAAGTTTATTAATTGATTCACCACTTCATCAATGGAAAGTGGATGTACACCAGCCATTGTAAACCTGAACAGATTTACCAAACACTTCAGGCAAACTCACTGGTAAAGATAAACAGTAAAAGAAGTTTATTGACTACAAAAGATAGATCTTAAGTGATTATAAGTGATAAGCAAAAAGTCAGAGTGATTACCAAAAGCAAAGAAAATATAAGCACGTAGACTAAACTTTCAACCCTATTAGACTGGGCAACAGCTAGATTAAGCAGTTTTTCTCACCCCACTGGGTATTGCAGTTCATAGTATACAGGTTTCACCCTTGAAACCTGGGCCAGTCCCCTCTGTTGGAGTCTTCAGTCTTCTGAGTGTCCTTGTGTAGGCCAAAAGCCTAATGGGAAGAAATTGTCTCAAGTAAAATTATACTCCATTTTGCTTATTTTGCTTTATATTCCATTTTGCTAGCTTTAAATTAGTAAGAGGAAATTTAGCTTTGAATTAGTAAAAAAAAAAATTGTTCTAAGTTTATTCTTTATTAATTATGTTAATTGTTTTTAAAAGAATAAAAGTTTTATTACTGTAATTGCCTTATTTACTGTTTGGTGTAAATAAAAAATGTATGGTAATTAACTAAAAAAAACCAGCTAGGCCAAATGGTCAAAAAGGGAGTGGAAAAGTCAAGAGGTGCCAACTTTCACCTGAGTGGCAGATTGACAACCCTAAAGCAAAGGCATACACCCCAAAAACAAAATAAAAAGTAAAGCCAAAAAAACAAAATAAGAAACAGCTGCAAATAACTCCCAGTAACAACCCAAATAATGCTGATTAAAGCAACCTTGAACAGCTCCGGTGTAACAGAGGAAGGTCCAAAAACATGTATAAAAACTTATTACTATAAAAAAAAAGGTGTATTGCCATGGGACTTTGGGTTCGTTCTGCATCAACATCGGAGCTTCGAACCATAGGCACCAACTTCTCCTGGCGCCAGTGGGTGCTCGCGCGCCCCCGGCCCCCTCCCGCCTCTGCCCCAGCCCCATTCCAACCCCTTCCCCAAAGTCCCCGCCCCAACTCTGCCCCCTCCCTGCCCCTATTGGACCCCTTCCCCAAATCCCCACACTGGCCCCGCCTCCTCCCCTGAGCACACCGCGTCCCCACCCCTCCTCCCTCCCTCCATCTCACAGCTTGTTACGCCATGAAACAGCTGTTTCGCGGAGGCAAGTGCTGGGAGGAGAAGCGGGGACAGTGTGCTCAGGGAGGAGGCGGAGGTGAGCTGGGGTGGGGGGATGGGGCGCTTGGCTGCTGGTGGGTGCAGAGCGCCCACCAATTTTTCCCCATGGGTGCTCTAGCCCCGAAGCACCCATGGAGTTGGTGCCTATGCTTCGAATGCATTCGACAGAGCCCAGCTCCCCCCTCCCTCATGTGCAGTTTCAGCTGGCCACTAGAACTGACCAAGCAACACTAAAAACTGGTAACTATAAGATCTAGCTGCAGAACCTTTTGGTGTGTGTGGTGTGATTGAATGCCTATGCTAATTGTTGTATTTTCAATAAACGCAGCGTATTGCCTTTTCCCCTGAAAAAGATCCTGTGTGCTTCTTATAAGCATAACACTTGTTGCTTGCAGCGTAGGTGGGGAAGGAGAAAGGCGAAGCATGGGGCCACTGTGTTCTGTTTTATACCCTTAGTCCATGTGCTTGGAGAACACAAGTCCAGGCATGGCTGGTGGGCATTGCTGAGTCACCAGGCAAGGTTGAGCAATTCCCCTGGTGTGGCCTTGTGCAAGTGAGCCATTGCATTGTAGCTCCCTTGCTGGACAATGGCTGGTGATGTCTGTCCAGCACCCACCTGAGCGTTGGTTACCTCCCTTGTCATAGTCTCTGGAGAGCTAGTATCTGGGCGCTTCCCAAACCCACAGCATATTTTAGTGAAAACCATACAACACAATTTTTAGAATTTTATATGCATTAATGATACACATATTTAGATGGAACAATGGGTTTCAGCAGATCATAACCTTTCCCACAAGACCTCACATGGCATGCTTTATATGAAATATCACAATTATATACAAATGATGAATATGGGAGTTAGAGGGCGTTCCCCCGAGGTATAAAGTGTCACAGAGGTCATGTAGCCCAGCTAGATCCATCCTACCTCTGTAGCCACTGTTTCTACCCTGTATCAACTCTTCATGCCAGATCCCAGCCAAAGGAGCTGGGTTGCACTCTTAACAGATTATCGGTGGCAGGAAGAGTTCCCCCCTTCAGGCCACAGAGCCATTCCCCTCATCTTACTGACAGAAGTACCCCTCCATGCCTCTTGAACCAACCCACCAGAAACAGAGGACTGCACAGGATTTGCACAACATTGGAGACTCTTGTCCAGCTCTCATGTTTCCCAAGGGCCTAGCGAGCCTAGTCTTGCCAACCCCAAATGATCAACAATCATAAGTCAGGCTCACCAAAAATCATGGATTGTCTTTAAAAATCATGAGATTATGTAAAAATAACAGATTTGGTGTTCTTTTTATTTGGTTTCTGCTCTTTGAGTCTTTAGGGTGCACTGGGGTCACATTTTGAAGCTTTCTCCACAGCCACAAGGGCTAGAAACCTACTTTTTCTCTAAGAATGAAGACTGAAATCATCACATATCCACTTGACTCCATGAGACTCATGACAAAATCATGAGAGTTGGTAGCACTGCAAGCCTCTCTCCCATCTACATGCTGCCATGAGGGCACTACACCACACAAAGTGCACAGCCCCCAGTTCCACCTCTCCCTCTCTGCTCAGCAGAATCACATAAGTCCTGCTTCCAGGGGATCATCTGTAGAGACAGGAGCAAGATTTGTCCCATAGACCCTTTTTAGAGCAAACTTTTATACCTACCTTTGCTTATCCTTTCCAATTAAATAAGTAAATATGTATATAATGATATACATATAACTTATATGTAAATACATTCCTCCTGAACTGCTTTAAGACATGGGCTCTCTGTATTTGGCCCAGATGAAGTTCACATTGGCAGTTTTGCCAGGAGCCTCAGGGACATGACTCATACATGTGAAATTGAGCAGATTTAATACGCAGTTGCTGCCTATGGGAGACTAGGAAAAGGTATTGAATGCTGAAACCTATAGAATCTAGACTATAGGCAGCACTTCTGTATTCTGGAGCAGAGTTGCTGCAAGCTGCATTATTGAACCCCATATGAAGGCCACCCCGCCTCCCCGTCTGGATTTTTCTTAGATTATTTTGTACTCTCTTGTTCACTTTCTTGATCTTTAGCCTGTCAAACTCTGAAATAGTTATGTGCCATTCACCTTCTGACACCACTGAGAATTATGTATACCTCAGTAATGGCCCCTGTTAATTTTTCTTCTAAAGAAAATGAACCTGGAGTTCCTATATACTTTGCATAGATAATAACTCTTGCTTATTGTCTTCTGTACATTTTCAATTCTTCAGTACCCTTCCTGTGTGATCTCATCAGCTTTTTGTGCAGTGTTGTTATGATCTCATAATATATCCCGCAGAATTAATGAAGTTAACTATGCCTTTTTTCCCCTTAAATTGTTACCAAGTAGCCCAAGCGCTAATGTAATTTAGGCTGCCCTTCAGGAATAATGATCTTTATGTGATACCATCAGGAGCATCTCACTTTTTCTCATTGATTTAATACTTTTTTTAAACAGTTCCCTTAAGTTTCTAATATGGTTTCTCTTATTTGTAACATACTACTATTTTTATGATCTCATTGATTACTACTTTGACTATCACAGATGCTTCACAGAGAGAATCAAAAGAGACCAGGCAGGTGTTAAGACAAAAGTAAAGAGAGGAAGTGACCTAGTGGCTAGAATTTGGAGAGAAAGTTCCAGATATATGTGGTAGCATAAGTAGAAAAATGGCAGCCTCCCTCTGCAGCTAGGAAGTCACAAGAAGAAGCCCAGTTTGTGTGAGCAGACGGGGGAGTTGCTAGACATGAGGTAAGAGAAATGAAGCCAAGTGCCCAGAGAGATTTCTCACTCACACACACTAGTTCTACACCAAACTACAGTTGGCAATTTGAATTTGTAACCTTCTGGCTAACCTGCTATATAGCATATCTTTTCTTGCAAGCCTTTGAGGAGGTTGTAGGTTCAAAGATAGAGAGGTTGAAGATTGAAGGACAATTTAGGAAGGGTCTTATGAGATGGTTGCATACAGTGCCTTTTATTTTCCTCCATGGAAGAGTTTTAATTGGAAAATGTGTAACTGGAAGTATGATTAATCAAAGTATCGTACTGAAAATATTTAAGCTCTTCTAACTGTGTTTCTAAATTTTTGGAGGAGACTCGAGCTCTTAATAGGTGCCAGAGAAATCATAAAAATATAATACAGCACTCTCCAAAGCTTATACAGGAAGTCAGTCTCTCCTAAACATACTATTGTATATCTTCCTTAAAGAGAATGCCCAATTAACTTTGGATCTACAACATCAGTTATCCATACAGTATATTATTAACAGAGGTATACTTCCTAGGAACAGATATATTAAGAATGCCCCAAACATCATATTCCTGGGGTTCATAGATCAAATTTGAGACCTTCCTGGAAACCTATCTAGAGAAAATTATAATATTTATAAAATTATAAACTTTTGAGGTGCATAAACTATGACCAACATCAATGGCAGCTTTGTGGCGATTTGAAGGTTGTTGCTCTCTTGCTTGGTCTGCAGACTGGATACACAAAGTACTGCTGTTTTCTCTGCGAATAGGATAGTCGTGCAAGAGATTCCCACTACATCAAGAAAGATTGGCCACTCCGACAGTCATTGGAGCCTGGGAGGAAAAGTGTTCAGCATCCACCACTTGTTGAATCAAGGAAGATTTTGTTACCACCCTTACACATCAAGCTGGGTCTGATGAAGAACTTTGTCAAGGCCATTGACAAAACACAAGCAGCTTTCAAGTATCTCCGTGGAAAATTTCCAACGTTAAGTGAAGCTAAGTTAAAGGAAGGTGTCTTTGTTGGTCCTCAGATTCGTGAACTTCTTCGAGATGATGCATTTGACCATGCACTGCGTGGCAAGGAAAAGACGGCATGGAAAGCCTTCCAGTTAGTGGCAATAAATTTTCTCGGAAACAACAAGGCAGACAACTACAGGTTGTTGGTGGAAAACCTCCTCAAGGCATACAAAAGCCTTGGTTGCAACATGTCACTAAAGATACATTTTTTGCACTCTCATCTAGATTTTTTTCCACCGAACTGCGGAGCAGTGAGCGACGAGCACGGCGAGCGATTTCACCAGGACATTGCAACAATGGAGAAATGCTATCAGGGCAAATGGAGCCCATCAATGCTTGCAGACTATTGCTGGACAGTGACAAGAGATGCTCCATTTAATGAATACAAGAGACAAGCCAAGAAGTGCCGAGTAGACACTGAATAGGACTAAACTATGTACAGAATAGTTTTTTGCCTTTTGTTTCATAATAAATTTTATTTATATAACCCTTTTGCTGATTTTTAGAGTGTTACATAAACAGGACAGGTGAAATACTATCATGTAAAGCAACCATAAACACATGAAACGACCTAGGTTTACAATTTATGATTCAAACTCTACTATCTACACAATATACATAGACATAAAATGTAAAAACTTAAATATCTTAGAAACAGTAGCCAATCAGTTGTTTTAATTGTCATATTTGAATTCAGCACATCAAAATACATAATAAATAGCACATTTTATCTCTGAAGCAGACGACTTCTCAAAAATTGTAGACCAGTGTTACCTGTCAAATGTGATAAGGCCCAAACTAATATACAAACTGCAACTGCCAACAGTCTAACAGAAGTTTACATCTTACTATTCATTCACACATCAAGAACCCTGAATTGCATATAATAAGATATCATAGTCTGAGGAAACAGAACTTAAATAAAGCACATAGTCAGAACTGTGTAAAAATGTAAGGCCCCGACCCTATGGATGTGTGAAATTATATGTACATGAGTGAACTCAATGGGCCCACCCATATGTATAAAATTACTCATGTACGTAAGTGTTTGCAGGATTGGACCTTAAATCTTTGAGAGGTGTGAGATGGTGCAGGAGAAGAGAAACCTTTTAATACTGAAAGAACAGGCAAGTGCACTATTAAAATGTTTTTATATTGACCATAAAGCTTTTATCCATTCAGGCATTTTAAGTTTCCAAGACTACCTGGGCTTGTTAAACATTTCTAATTCAGCTGTAAATGAAAATATTACACCCAATTTACATATCTATAGATTAAGAATACTGCACCTTGGTATGTCCATCTTAATGCATAAATCATTTAAAAGGGTTGTAAGTTATTTTTAACTGAGTTTGTCATTATAAGTTGTCATCAAGTAATATAATTTGGTTACTCAGGGTTAACAAATTGGAGATACAATCTAATCTCCTTGGGAAAAAATTAGCATGTTAAATTCTCACAGTCAGAAAATAGTGAGAGAATTGTTGGGAGTCCCTATATGCAGCATTAGCTCTAGCTTCATACATATACATTTTGTAAGTTTCCCTACCAGGTTCTCTGTAGACTATACAGCACCACATACAGGCCTGGTCTACACTACCCCCCCCACTTCGGACTAAGGTACGCAAATTCAGCTACGTTAATAACGTAGCTGAATTCGAAGTACCTTAGTCCGAAGTTACCGCGGTCCAGACGCGGCAGGAAGGCTCCCCCGTCGATGCTGCTTACTCCGCTCGCCGAGCTGGAGTACCAGCGTCGACGGCGAGCACTTCCGGGATCGATCCGGGATCGATTTATCGCGTCTTAACCAGACGCGATAAATCGAACTCAGAAAACCGATTGCTTACATCCGGACCCGGATGTAAGTGAAGACGTACCCGCAGAGAGGTACCTTTTCCAAATGTCACTAGTGCAATGATGAAAACAGCACTCCAATGCCTATGCTGTGGCAGTGCAGGCTGAATTCTTTCTGGTGATCAATCATTAAGCACTTTCAGTAGATAAACCAACATTCCTTACAAATCAAAGCTCTTCATATAATATATTGTTGGCATTCATATCCACTAGAAGAAATACAAAGAGAAATCAATTCATGTAGTGCTTCTTTCAGTTAAACATAGAATACTAATAATATAGAAGAAAGCCAACCTTCCTACATCAGTACAAGAGTAGCTCAAAGAACTTGGGCATGATGCTGCCGTCCTTTCACACATGAGCAGTCTCATTGACAGGACTGGGCCCTTTGCAAACACATTTGGAATGGAAAAGGTGTATTATACACCTAAAGATAAAGACCTGGATTCTCAGATGTGATTAATATCCCACTATGCATATCTTGGGGAGTGGGTGTGGTTCTCTGTTCCTAGAACCAGTTCTACACCACCCCTGGCCACAGCATAATTGAAAACAAACTTCAGGGCATGCTTCTATGACCTTCACAAGTCAGTATGCCAGCCTTGCTCTATCCTCACTTGCACACTTTTGACATGCCTGGTGTGGGAGCTGGCTATGCTGAGGAACACCAAATAGGGAGCCCCACACATCCAGGGAATCCCCAGCTTGGGAGATCTACTGGGTATATGGCTTCTTTGTACCAATGAATTCTATTCCTTCCTGTGATTCAACAGTTCAAATGGTCGTTTGCATTTTCTCTCTTTTTGCATAGTTTTAGGAGTCTTCTCATTGACTCTTCACCTGGGCTCAGAACTCTGTTGGTGTTAGAGAGCGGTAATCAAGAGGAAATTGCTTTAGTTTTTCCTTTTCCTCAATGGCATTTTACTGGTGCAACTAATTGACTGGTAATTCAGGTTTAGGTTCATCTTTAATTTTTAATTGTTAAAGGTTTTGGGGGCTTGGGAAAGGGTCATTCAGCCCCTTAGAAGTCCAGCTATGTTATGATTATTGCAAGCACTGTGATTGCGCCTCTGTCTAATGGCAGAATTTTCCCAATATTCAACTGCTGCACACAGAGACAAAATCTAATCACAATTGCTACAAATTACTGCTATTCTTCTCTGACCTGACTTCTGCAATTCAACAAAAGAGAGAGATCCTTAACGTATATAAAGCTTGATGATGGCATCTCTACCTCTTTGTTCCTGGATCATCCATGCTATCAAAATGTTTCAGTTTGGAACACAACAAGTATATCAAACATTCTGGCAAAGACTGAGGAGAAAAGACAAGTCAATGATGCTGAGAAAAAAGTATCAGAGACAGATTAGTTTGTCTGACAGTCATTTTTTATGCTTTGTTCTTCTTCAACACAAGAGGCCTTCCATGCATATTGAATTTACTTATAGTATGAATAAACTTCTTCTGTCTATAGTACTGTTCTGTAAAGGGTGCAGTTTTAGGAAAAACAGTGCTCACTTACATCTGGCACCTACCCATTAGCTGCCCACAAAGAGCCTTTGGACACTTATCTTGCTGCACATTTTGCTTCCTGATTATTTTATATTTGAATGTGTCCTTATGGAAATAATACATAGATCATTTGCTGTGCTTCTCGTTTTTGCAATCGACTTTTTCTTCAAGAACCATGCAGCATAGATTTCAGATTGTGTTTCATTGTCATCTGATGTTTACGATGTAAACAAAGTAGGAAAAAAAACTCCCTCTGGAATGTATATCCACATTGACAGTGTTCAGAAGTTGTGCTTAATACCTGCCAGGGGATCTGGCACAAGCACTACGTCAGCTAGCAGTAATTTGAAATAAAATCCTATCCTCCCTGGTGCACCAAACCTGTACTAGTTATAACAGACATTGACAACTGCTGTTGAACACAATTTTTCTTAACAGCAGATGATGTTTGACATCTGGTTTTAACATAGCCATACTTCACACATTGTGGTTTCCAGTGTGTATAGGAATGATAATCCCTGAACCAATGCAGGCCTTAGGTTATATAATTACATTTGATGTACTGAATACATACTTTGAATCTTTCACACATTCATCATCCAACCTTTTCCCAAATCCAATATCTATGTGGGTCTCTCAGTGATCAGACCTCACACCCCCGAGACTATCAGCATCGCTTCTTATCCTGATACCAGTGGGGTCCATAGCGGTGATGACTTTGATGGGTTGTAGATATAACTGGTCAGATCCTGGCCTCTGTTTTGCCTTCTTTGTGCAACATTGACAGCACAAAGAAGACAGAAAGCCAGTTTAACTATCTTGTTGGGGCTTCCTTGGTATAAGGAAATTCCCAGGGAGTGTTAGGAGCTGGCACACCTCCACCAGCCTTGACACAGAGGAGGTGGCCAGAACACTGCTGTGTTCCAGCAATCCCTGGCTGTTGGAATAGCCCCAGAGAGTATGTCTACACAGCAAAGAAAAACCTGTGGTGGCTGACCCGTGCCAGCTGACTTGGGCTTGTGAGGCTCGGGCTGTGGGACGGTTTCACTGCTGTGTAGACTTTCAGGCTGAAGGGTGGGAGGTTCCCCGAGCTTGAGCTCTAGCCTGAGCCCGGAAGTCTACATAGCAATGAAACAGCCCCACAGCCCAATTCCCATAAGCCTGAATTGCCTGGCACAGGCCAGCCACAGGTTTTTCTTTGCTGTGTAGACATACCCTTAGGGACCATTGTATCTGGTGCTACTCAGCTAATCTGAGACTGCTCTAAATTGCTCCTCAAAAATGGACCAGCACTCAGTGGCATGCCAAGCACAGAAGAGCTGGTCCTGGGATCTGGCTCTGACACTAAGCATCCCTGTATTCACACCCGACACACTATTGTAATAATCTTTGTACAAAATATACCTTGTGTGGTATCATTTGAAAACTAATAACTCACTGATCATTAATATTCTTGTGTGATGTATGTATGTGATGTGTATTAAGAGTTATGATATATGCTGAAATGATTACTACAATGTGTTTAAATCAGGCATGCCAAGGGGTTGGTAAGCAGGTCTACCCCAGACAAGGAATGTGTTTTCCCCACCTGGGAGTTACTTCCAAAGTACTTTGAAAGACAATGAAAATGTATTTACATATCAACCCATCAAGCTAACAAGGGGTGGAGGCAAACCTCACACTAACAAGTGGGGGAGAAGACAGCATGGTGTCTACAACCAGCAGGAGAGAGAAGCTTGGTCTGAGTTTTACTTTTCAAAGAATACGTTGCAAAGGTTTGCTTGTCTATAAAGACAGAGGGCTGAACCTCAAGTGATAAGCAATTGAATCAACTGATTGTATATAATATTACTGCAGGGATCCTCAGACTTTTGTACTGGTGACAAGCCTTCACACAACAAGCCTCTGAGTGCGACCCCCCCTTATACATTAAAAACACTTTTTTATATATTTAACACCATTATAAATGCTGGAGGCAAAATGGGGTTTGGGGTGGAGGCTGACAGCTTGTGACTCCTCATGTAATAACCTTGCGACTCCCAGTTTGAGAACCCCGTATTACTGTATTATAAAAGTGTATAGAGTGAGATCTTGCCTGAAAGCTAATGACACATTGGTGAACAATATCATTGTGAAATGTATGTTTTAACACTATAAAAGGAATTATGGATACATATTGATATTAGGCAGTACAGTCTGCCCAAACAGGAGTGAATATCACAGCTATCTACCTTTGTTCTATGTATATTAACTATGGTGGAATCAGAAACAATGGAAGCCCCATTTACATTGAAAACATAAAGCGGGCTGGGAAGCCCACAGGAAGGGAAGAAGAGTATGAGGTCATCTTTCCTCTTGAAACAAGTTAATTTGACTTAGGAAGAAACGAAACCTAGGATAGAACCACCTTTGGCATCCATCACTAGACAGACACAAGGGAACTGAACTCTTACAAGCTGAGAAAGATGGGTCCTTCAACCAAGGAGGGGTGGGCCTGAAGTCTCTGGAACTGAATGTAGATGGGAAACCTGCTTAGGCAAAGATCTTTCACCTAAGAAGACAAGGGAAGCCAGCACCTTGTACTTTTGTGGAAGGTCCTGACTACGGGAAAGTCAGCCCTGGCTGGGAAAAAGAATGACTGGTGAGAGAAACCATCCCAAATAAAGCCTGTATCTTGATAAATTACATTTTCGATTTTTAAATGCATTTTCACTTTTGTTTTACTTGTAACTAGGGTGATCAGACGTCCTGATTTTATCGGGACTGTCCCGATATTTGCTTGTTTGTCCCGCGTCCCGACCGATGTGCAGTCGGGACACTGGACAAACAAGCAATTTTGCCCTCCTGGAAGGGCTCTCGCCCCACCCCCACCCCGCCCCCTCCTTCCCCCATTGGCTCCCTCCCCAAATCCCCGCCCTGGCCCCGCCTCTTCCCCAAGCACGTGGCATTCCTCCTCCCTCCCAGGCTTGCCGCCATTACAGCAGCAAGCCTGGGAGGGAGGGAGGGGGTGGTGGTCGGCTTCCAGTTCCTGGAGCTGGTGAGTACGGGCACCGGGCGGGCAAGGGGGCTGCTCCCCCAGGAGGGAGACAGGGGGGCTCTGGACCCCGGCAGTGAGAGCGGGGGGAGAGCGGCTCAGGGCCACACGAGTGGCCATGTAAAGTTTATCGGCTCGGGGTGGACCCCGGCTGGTCCTCGCCCCTGTAGGGGGGTGGTAAGGAGCCGAGTCTCCCCCTCCCCGTGGCTCCTCAGCTGAGCCCCCCCCCCCGTCTCCCTCCTGGGGGAGCAGACCCCTTGCCTGCCCGCCCGGTGCTTCCAGCTCCAGGAACTGGAAGCCAGCCACCACCCCCTCCCTCCAGGCTTGTGCCGGCATTACAGCTGCAAGCCTGGGAGGGAGGAGGAATGCCACTCAGCTGAGGAGCCAGGGGGAGGGGGAGGGGGGACTCGGCTCCTTACCTGGCCTGCGGTGGCCGGCGAGACATGCTGGCGCGGGGCGGGGATGCTACCCCCCTACAGGGCAGGGCGAGGAGCCGGCCAGGGTTCCCCCCTCCCCCCCAGACAATAAACTTTACGTGGCCACTCGCGCGGCCCTGAGCCGCTCTCCCCCGCCACTGCCGGGGTCCGGAGCCCCGCGCCTCTCCTGCTCAGCTGCGCTCCAGCGGCTCCTTCCCCGCGGGGCGGTGGGACAGGCCGCATGTGCCCGGGGCCTGCTAATTCCCCTGGTACCTGCAAAATGGCTTTTTTTTTGTGGTTTTTTTTTTTTTTTTTGCTCCGCCCCACCGTCCCGATATTTCATGTCAGTGATCTGGTCACCCTACTTGTAACCCTTTCTAATTTTATTCTTTTTACTAGGCATCATTTAACTTATGTCTTATAGTTAATAAATTGGTTTTATTCTTACTATAAACCAACTTAGTGCTGTGTTTAAGGAAAAGGTTTGTAATGGGGTCTACAAACCTCATATTGAGCATAGACAGAAGAGGGAGGAGAGCCTCTCTTGTTTACAGGCAAGCAACTTGACCACACCCCCATGCAGCTACACAGCTGCCAATCAGGGTGGCAGGCACCCACAGCTGCAGCCAACAGGAAAACATGGCCTGCTATAAAGGGGAGAGTACAGAGATGGAAGGGGAGGCAGAAAAGCCTGAAACAGCAAAGGGGCCATGCCCCTGCACCAGGATGCTTCCACAAATACAACCAAGAGACTAAGGCTGACTGCCAGACTCAATTAGAAGTGAGGGTCCAAGTACCGCCCTGATTGGGGACAAACTAAGGAGGACCAGTGAGAAGCAGCAGGTGCCCTGCAAAAGACCACACCAGGAGCCAGTGACAACATTGTACCAGAAGTGGGGTTTGTGCAGTTGACCATCCCTGCAAAAAAGGGAAGCCAAAAACAAAACAAAACCTCTTCTCTCTTCTTCTGTATATACCACAGAACTATGGAGGAGGTGAATCAGCTCCTGCAATGGCTGGCAGACTCACAAGCCCGACAACAGCAGCAGTCAAACAGAGGGCAGCCCATCAGCACCAGTTGTTACAATGGGTGGCCGAAGTAGTAGCAGCCACTCCACCTCAAAGTCCTGTACCTATGGGAAACACGTCCCCCTTAATTCAGGGAGGTTTTCCAGCCCTGAGGCTCCCCAAGATGACAAAGGTGATGACCCAAAATCATTCCTGATAACCTTTGAGAGGGTAGCCACAGCTTCACGCTGGCCATTTGCCAAGTGGGCAATCTCTCTTGCCCCACTCTTCATTAGGGAAGCCCAAGCAGCATACCAGGAACTGGACAACACAGCAGCCAAGAACTACAAGCAGGTGAAGGCATCCATATTGGACAGGCTAGGCCTAGATGAAGAGGCCTACTGCTAGTGTTTTCACCACAAGTGCTACCTTCACCCCGCCCCCTTCCCAGATACAACCCCAGATGATCACTCAAAGGCTTAAGGACTTCTGCTGGTGATGGTCAAAACTAGAGTCTCAAACAGGACCCCAGATAGCCAAACTCATAGTCCTGGAATAGTTAATACAGATTCTTCCACCCACTGGCCAAGACTAGGTTTGTAGACACCAACCAGTAACCCTAGCTAAGGCCACTGGCCTCATGGAGGACTATATAGCTGCTCAAACCATTTGGGGACCCTCTGTGGAGGAAATAATGGCTCCAGATACATCAGAGAAGGAAATACTAAAGTTTGAGAACGGCTGAGCTATAGCAAGGATTGGGACTCCCATCTGGACAAGGTAGCCACCGTTCTCGGATCACTAAGAGACCCTGGGTTAATGGCAAACCCCACTAAGTGTGCAATAGGGAAGGAAGAAGCCCATTACCTGGGACACAGGGTTAGTGGAGGACAAGTCCGCTCCTTGGTGGATAAGATTCATGCCTTACAGGCATACGAGACCCCCACAACCAAAAGACAAGTGCATGCTTTCCTAGGCTTAGTTGGCTACTACCATTGATTCATACCTCATTTCATGACGATAGCAGCTCTGCTAACTGACTTGACTAAGGATGCCACCCCAAGATGGATACTGTAGACACCCTGTGGACTGAGAAAGGACCTTCCAAAAACTGAAGACCATATTCTGCAGACATCCCATGCTACATAGACCGAACTTTGAAAAGGAATTCATATTATAAATGGATGCATTGGAGGTAGGACTAAGGGCAGTCCTTTCTCAAGAAGCAGATGTGGAAGAACACTCGATAGTATATATCAGCCGGAAACTCTTCGCCCGTGAGAAAGTATATTCAGTGATAGAAAAAGAGTGTTTAGCTGCCAAATGGGTAATAGAGAACCTGCAGTACTACCTCTTAGGAAACAAGTTCATGCTAGTTACTGAACATGTGACCCTGCACTGGCGAAATGTGATGAAAGAGACAAACCCAAGGATTATGAGATGGTACCTGTCTCTACAATCATACGCCTTTCAGACACAATACCGAGCAGGACGTTTGCATTGTAATGCCTATTTTTTGTCCAGGGAAGTATCATACACCAGCCAAGGCCAGGCCTTGGCATGGGGTCTACAAATGCCATACTGAGCACAGACAGAAGGGGGAGGAAAGCCTCCCCTGTTTATAGGCAAGCAGCTTGACCATACCCCCATACAGCTGTCACAGCTGCCAATCATGGAGGCAGGCACTCACATCTGCAGCCAATAGAGGAAACGAGGCCTGCTATAAAGGAGAGAGTACAGAGAAGGAGGGGTAGGGGGAAGAAAGCCCTGGGAGAACAAAGGGGCAACGCCCTCGCACCAGGCTGCCTCTACAAACAGCCGAGAGCTTGAAGCTGACTGCTAGACAGTTAGAAGTGAGGGTCCAAGTACCACCCTGACTGGGGACAAACTAAGGAGGGCTGGTCAGGAGCAGCAAGTGTCCCTCAAAAGACCACACCAGGAGCCGGTGACATGGTGTATTTACCCCAGTGAAATAGTTGTGATGTGTTTTTGTGTCTTCACAAGAACAAACAAACCATATTATTTCTCTGAATAGTATAGGAGAGGACTGGATATTGCAGAGCACATGGTTTTGGGGAAATTCAGGACTGGTAGTGTGTTGGGGTCATCTTCCTGGTTGTAACCAAGGCTGGTGGAAGCCAGAGTGGGGTTGTGGGGCTGTAGGCAAGCTGTTCGAGTCAGAGCTATTGAACCACGGCTGTCTAAGCACACAGATACTCAGGGTGTGGTCTGCATGCTTGTAGGCTGATTGTGAGTGGTTGAGGCTGGGAGCTCCTGCAGCAAAGCATTGTAAGACACCCATGGTTAGAGGGCAAGTGGTAATACAACCCCTACCTGGTCTGGATTGCACCTCTGAACCCCAACCGAACCATCACACTGGCCTACTACAGTTATTTGATAGACACAAAGGAATGCTGGGAATAAGAATTTGTGTGTTCTCTTCCTGTCTCTGGGAGGAGAGAATGATCTAATAGTTAGAACAATGGTTACAGCCAAGCATGTTAATGACACATTATTCTAACAGGCACAGTCACTAAGTGAATGAGACTTGGGTCTATTCCAAGATCTGCCAAAAATGACCTTGTGCAACTTCTCTGTTACCTTATCCGCAAAATGAGGGGGTAATGACACTTGCCTGTCTTCTGAGGTAGGGCTATGAAGTTTTGTTCAGTGATAAGGTTTCTGAAGTGCACAGATTCACTAATACCATCAGCTGAAGAGATAAGACTTGAATTTAGGCTTGTGGTGATTCCCAGCAAGTTTACCTTTCCCCAGACTAAAGGGCACTTCAATAAGATTTGGAAGCATACACCGTGTAGTTGGAACACTCAGAGCATTAAAGGACAAGTGTTAAATAAATTCTACTGTGTATGTGCAAATGATGTTTTTCAGGGGGTTATAACTGACCCAAGTCTGGATGGATTTTCATGGTGCAGCAAGAGATACTCTGAACCCCAGACTATCCCTTTGCAACATTTCAGGTTCCTGCTCCAAACTCCTAAGGTGGTAGAGCTGTTCAATTAACAGCCTTTTTTGGTTTGGTTTTGTTAACATTGACAAAACTACTGATTTTCCTTAACCTCAATATTGGAAATAGTTGAATTGTTTCTGATTAAACTCCCCACCTGACACACACACACATAAATGTTCAACCTGAAGCAGAATCATGGAACCAAGCATGAAAAATTTTGGCCCAAAGAATTAAAATTTGGCAAAGTTAAATGCAACTGAAAAAAGGAGCTACATCACTGCATGTCCACCTACAACACCAGACACAGTTACTCTCTTCACCTGCTTCAGAATCATTATGTATTTCTCACTGTATGATAGCATCACAGTCAGTGGTTTGAGCATTGGCCTGCTAAACCCAGGGTTGTGAGTTCAATCCTTGAGGGGGCCATTTAGGGATTTGGGGCAAAAATCTGGGGATTGGTCCTGCTTTGAGCAGGGGGTTGGACTAGATGACCTCCTGAGGTCCCTTCCAACCCTGACATTCTATGAAAATAAAACCCCAGAGTAGCATAACACCACTGTTAGAAAAGCAGTAACGTAGTTTACTGATAGAGCCAAGAACAGCTTAAATTCTTTAGCTAGTAGTCTGTAACAATGAAGGACACAGACAATTATTATGCATGGCTCCCAATTGATTGTTTCTGTGTAAAGGCAATTCAACAAATTATTGGTGTCCCATAAAGAATGACAATATCTATTTGGAAAAAAAATCCATAACAAGATGTAGACTAATGCTAGATAAATTTGATTTTTATAGATGAAGTCTTGGTGAAAAATCAAGATTTTATTAGAGACATGGACAATCACATTACACTTTTATATTATATAAAGAAGTCACTATTGAATCAAGAAAATTGATTACAGGAAAATTTTCCTCCATAACACCCATCAGCTCTAAGCACACATCCCATAGCTTCTCTAGTACTTCATCCTGTAATCTAATAGCTAGATGCTCCCTTAATTCCTGTGTTTATTCATAGAAAATCTGAAAAAATATATAAGGAACCATTAAAACTAGTGAAAAAGCCCATAGCTCTCTAAATAGTGGCTCTAAGTATATTTCTTGAGGAATGTGGAAAAAAGGAAGCCGATTTGCCATGCATCTGGAATGGCAAAACATATTACTTCACTTCCGTGGATTTAATAAAAATCTGACTTTCCATCAAGCTTTAATTTAGGAAAACCATAATTTTCCAAGACCTCAAGGCTCATAACAAGCTGGTATACCGCCTATAAAAACAGCTACAACAGATTTAGGATCAAATTGCCTGAAGACTGTGAGCCTGATTTTGAAATGATGAATAAGTGAACGAAGAAAATTACTTCCAAACGTGGAAAGGGAAAGGTCTCCCCCACCACTTCCAACCAAAAGCATGATAAATCAAGCACTCTGTACATCTTACATGCAGATGCACTAAATACAAAGAGACACTATGGAGATGATGTGTAATCTGGATCTGTCAACAGATGTAGATTAAGACTAAATGGTGTCCAGATCCCCCACAGTTTCAGGATGCCATCTTGTAATTTCCCACAAGAGCAGAAAAAAATGCTGCCAGGTCTTTGAGCTGAGCTCAGTGGTACCTACTTTATGGCAGAGGGAGCTAGGCAAACCCTGTTCTCTACAGAAAAGAATGCAGAGGTCACTCTCTCTCATATATTTTAAGGTGTCCCCCAAACTTATTTATTTCCATTTAGCTATGTAATAATATGATTGACTTTATATATAAATTACTAACAATTCTAGGAGCATCCTTAGCTGATATAAAGGCAAAGCTCCATTGACTTCAACTTTAACTGAAGTTAGGCTCCCCACTAGGTGTCAACTCAACCAGCTAGCACATGTTAAAGTATACACTGCATTCTTTACATGACACTCTTACAAGGTATTAGTTAAAACATGTTAGCTAACTCCTTTTTCTAACATCACATCTTTAAATCCTTGTCATCCTCCATCTCCCCTTGTTAAATTTTCAAACAAGCACCTTTGTGCTATATCCCATGTGACCCCTCTCGCTTGGGAGAAGCTCCCAATAAACATCCACAAAACAAATTCATTATCTTCCTTCAAAACCCTTCTTAAGACTCTACTTTGCTGTGACAACAGTGAGGCTGCAGGTGTGAATAGACCACAGCCTGTCATGCTGACCAACATTGTTTCATTATTTGCTTGTACCTGTCGGTCAATCTGCATCCATCTGTTGTCTCTTGTTTTATACTTAATCAATGCTGAAAAAGTATATTGGCATAGCTACATTGAGCGGGGGGCGGGGGGGGGAGACCACATCCCTGACCAACGTAGCTATGCTAATATAATCCTCAGTATAGACCCAGCTAAGTCGATGGAAGAGGGCTTTCAGTTGACATAGCTAACTTTGTTTGGTGAGATGATATTCCTACACCAACAGAAAACCCCTTCTGTCAATGTAAGCTGCATCTACACTGCAGGCCTATGCCGGTGTAATCTCCACAATGGAGACATACCTTAGATCAGTAGTTTTCAAACTTTTTAGGCTGTGTACCCTCTTCCAAATAATGTAGTCTACCACATACCCCCATCTGAGATAGGCGGAGGTGACACTTGTGGGGAGACACAGGATCACAGGCCCCCCTAGATTTCTGGCTTCCATTTAGCAACAGCTTCTAGAGGTATGCCTCCCCAAGGGGGTGTGGAAGAACGTTTGGGTGGGGAGGGGAGCAGCGATGCCAGGCAGCATGTACCAGCCCTGCATGGTGGGGCTCTGGAAGGGAGTGCCACCTCCCCCTTCCCCGACTCACCTCAGCGGGCCACCCAGCCTGTCTGGGTTGGGGAGGGTGCAACCAAACCTTGTAACTCAAAGGGGGAAGGCTCAGCTCAAAAAGTTTGAAAACAATTTTTTGAGCTGAGCCCCTCGCCCCCTTTGAGTTACAATGTTTGGTTGCACTCTGTGACGTTCCCCTGGTGTTATCTGGACCAGTGATCTGCTAGGTGACTCCAATCCTCGACTCTGGGAGCCAGCCTTACCCTGCTCTGCTGCGAGAACCCCCACTCCTGGGCTGTTCACGCACAGCTTCTGGCATGTAAGCTGCTCCTTGGATCAGGGCCGGCTCTGGCTTTTTGGCCGCCCCAAGCAACAAAAAAAAAAAAGGGGGGGGCAGAACGGGAAAGGAAAAAAAAAAACCGGCGGCGCAGCCGGGGCGCGGGTGCAGGGGGACCGGCTAGCGGGGGGGAGGGG
>NW_020664483.1:13196428-13208969 GCF_002925995.2 Terrapene triunguis | reverse complement strand
AAAAAAAGCGGCCGTGCTGCCCTAGGATTGGGCGGAATGCCGCCTCGTTCAATCTGCTGCCCCAGGCACCAGCTTGCTCGGCTGGTGCCTGGAGCCGGCCCTGCCTTGGATTGTGCAACCAAATGACACTAGCCAATATCTCCGGTCCCAGACACAACCCTAGGAACCTCCGTCTTGCAGTGCCCAGTTATGCCCGCTGGACGCTGCAAGCTTATATGAGTTCATCAATTTAACAAAGAAATTGATATGTACCAGCCTTGTTATCCCAAGGGGAGCCTCTGACACACTTCAAACCAAACACACTGCTTCAGGTAGAATAAACAAACAGATTTATTAACTACAAAGATAGATTTTAAGTGATATTAAGTGATAG
The DNA here is from genome assembly GCF_002925995.2 of Terrapene triunguis. NCBI lineage: Eukaryota > Metazoa > Chordata > Testudines > Emydidae > Terrapene > Terrapene triunguis. The sequence continues at coordinate 13,208,596 of NW_020664483.1, read as the reverse complement.
GCAAAAAGTCAGAGTGGTTACCAAAATAAAATAAAATATAAGCACGCAGTCTAAACTCTCAACCCTCTTAGACTGGGTAACATCTAGATTAAGCAGTATTTATCACCCCACTGGATATTGCAGTCCTTAATATACAGGTTTGTTCCTTAGACCTGGGCCAATCTCCTCTGTTGGAGTCTTGTCTTCTTCTCAGTGTCTTAGTTGCTTGCAGTGAAGGTGGGGGCAGGAGAAGGGCCCAGTATGTGTCCGCTCTGTCTGTTTTATACCCTCAGTCCATGTGCTTGGGGAGCACAAGTCGAGGCACGTCTGGGGGGCATTGGTGAGTCTCTCCAAGCAAGGTTGAGCAATTCCCCTGGTGTGGCCTCATGCAGGTGAGTCATTGCATTGTAGCTCCCTTGCTGGACAATGGCTGTTGATGGGTTGTTGGTTACTTTCCTTGCTGTTGCCTCTGGGGAGCTAATATCTGGCTGATTCCCCAACTCACAGTACATACAACACAATTCTCATAACTTCATATGCATTAATGATACACATATATAGATAGAGAAATGACTTTCAGCAGATGATAACCTTTCCCCTGATATCTTACAAGGCATGCTTTATATGTAAGATCACAATTATATGAAAATGAGGAATATGGGGGTTACAGTATGCTCCCCCAAGGTATAGAATGTCACACACCCCTCCCCCAAATTCAGACAGGCTGGGATGCAGGTGGTGCTCCGTCCCTGAGACACCACCATATGGGAGCTGCCTGGCATCACCACTGACCCCCCAAATGTTCCTCTGCGCCCCGCTAGGGGGTGTGCCCCACAGTTTGAAAACTTCTTATTCTGAGTTGCACAGCAGGAAGGAAATGTACACCAATGCGGCTGCAGTTTTAATTGAAAGGAGATTAAATGTTGATTAGACTGCCAAGTCTTATTAAATACAATGCGTTGTCTGCCATTACAGGATTTTTCTCCCATACCCCCCGATGAGAGCTCACATACACCAGTTTGTAAACCACTGCCTTAGATTGTAAGTTTCATGGGGGAGCACCTGTCTGTTTGTTCTGTATTTGTCCAGTGACTTGCACAATAGGGTCCTGATCCATGGGTGGGAGTCCTAAGCGCTATTATAATGCAAATAATAAATAATAATACTTTTAAAAGATAATCCCTATGAGAAGAGGCACCATGTAAACCCAGCCTTACCCAGAGCTCTCCTTCAATGGAACAAGATAATGTGCCACTTTTAACAGCTTATGGGAGAGAGCCAGCGGTGTTTACATGCAATTATTGATTTAAATTAATCAGTGCAGGAAAGTAAAATAATGCCAGGTCACTATGAGAGCTGCTCGTTGGCTGGCCCAAATGGTTGTATAACTGGTTGTCAAAGTGTTTCTTGTTCGCTTGGTTGAGGGCTTTGTGGTCTACAGTGTTCAGTCCCTGATAAAGAACTTACTAGAGCTCCCAGTCTCAATCACTGAGATACTTAAAATAAACAAAGCCAACGGTGAATTTTAATATTCTACCATGCCATATGTGTGCAATTATGATTCATCCCCTGGGCTCTGATAAGTGTTGTGTAATGTTTTACCATGTCTTTTCCCCTCATCGACTCAATAGTATATTGTATTTGTATATTTTCTCTTTGCAGCTGAAAGGAGCAATAAGACATGTAATATAAGCCTGTAATAAAATTTGCTATATGTAATATATGGAGTGTTACAAATTAGGAGATATGATGTCATGGTTTTTTATTTTTAGAAAGTCATGAAAACATAATCTACATTCCAGTGAACCCTTTAGGGTCTTAAAATACTTGTTTATATAGTAAAATATGTCAGAATTATATGGAGTATGATTTTGCATCATTTCCATTACACTATGATAAGGTAGTTAGTATGTATAATTTTTAATGCACTGAATTATTACAGAAAGAATTAGTATGCTAAATAAGAGGCTTTCCATTAAAATACAACACTTTGTATTTTAAATGTTGATATTTACTAACAGCGTATTTTAAATACTGCAAATACATGTTGGTTCTGGGAAAAGAAATTCAATTTTCTTTCACAAGAGGTATATCACTAATAATGAACCCAGACACATAATATTAAATGCATTATTCCCAGATGTCTGGGATAAAGGCAAGGATATCAAGCTGTGCCAATCTGAATGAAAACCTCCAAAAGAGTACTGCATGCATGAGATTTTAAAACTCATGGAAACACCCAGCAAAATCATTCTTCAAAAGAGGACATTCTATTAAAAATGGTTTTAATTAATGCGAAACAATATTACATTCAGAGCATACCGTAGTCTGAGTTCTCTCCAGATCAGGGAGACTTGGCAGCTCAACGAATGCTTTTTCTATTTTTGTTTTTTTTTTTTGTAAAAACACACACAGGATTTTATTCCCTTTTTTGGATACTAATATGCAACCAATTATAAACTGAGCTGAAGCACTGGATAATTTCCCGTTTGAATGCCAAGCAGCTCCTGCATTTCATCAGTGTGTATGATAGCACTGACACTAACAGAGTCTGTGACAATTTTTAGTAACAATTTGTAAACTATTTCTCAGAAGTTTATAAAAATGCTTAACAAAGTGGGAAAGCTGTAGCAAACAACATTCCAAGGACCACTTTGTGTTACTGAATTTTAACCAGTTGGGTGTTCTGCTTAAAAATAAAACTAAAAGTACCTTTTAGCCCCAACTTTGAGAGTGGAGGGACAGAGGGGTTCAGGGGAGAAAGGAAAAGTTGAGTATAATCAACGTATTGCTGCAGGAGTACTATTTTCACTCACACTATCTGAAATTCAGTCCTTGCACTGGCCCCATGCACAGAGAAAAATTTCATTTACTGTTCACTTAATCTTCAGTTTCAGGGGTTTACTCTGTTAACTTTATTGAAGTGCTCTTTTCTTGTACATTTTAAAAAGACTAATTCTGTTGTAAATCTTGTTTTCTTCTACATATAAAAAGAGAATCATTATTAATAATAGATGTTCATCTGCATGAGCAAGCCTAACTAAAATCTTAGCGATACTGGTTGGGCTAAAATCAGCCTGGGATAAGAGGTCGCACCTCCACTGACCTCAGGGGAGTTGTGCCGGAATTTGATTACTGTTTTTAACATTCAAAAACACCACCTAAAAGAGGAATTTAGTCACCTTGTGCAGTAATGATGGTTCTTCGAGATGTATGTCCCTATGTGTGCTCCATAGGGACAAGATGTGCTTGCATTCCTGCACTGCTGATCGGAGAACTTAGATAGCAGTGCCCGTGCAGCACACACATGTGTTGTCTCCTCCTTGTGGTCTGCCACGAGGCTAACCAGCTTTGCGCTGGCAAACCCACCTTAGTTCCTTCTCTACCGCAGAGTCCCTGACAAGAACTATGAAGCAGAGAAGAGGAGGGCAGGTTGTGGAGCACCCATAGGGACACACATCTCAAAGAACCATCATTACTGCAGATTTCCGGGATGGGGACATCCTTGAAGAAGGCGACAGAGGAGGAAACCGATATCATGAAGTGTGTACAGATTGCAGGTGGAGGTACGAAATTGTGAGCCTGATAACAGGCTTAATGCAGCTTAAGGCCCATTTAGAGAGTCTCTGGGTTGATATTGCTGTGTCTTTAGACCTATCCACAATGAAGAGGAAAAGCCTAGGAGATTTCCTAAAAGCCTTTGTCCTGTCCAAGTAGAAGGCCGGGCTCTCCTTACATCAGTGTGTGTAGAATGGCTTCCCTAATATCCTGGTGAGATGATAAAGGTCAGGAGGTGAATGAGTTGATTCATATGAAAGTCCCAAGTCACACTGGGGATGAACTTCGGTTGTGGTCTGAGCGTAATCTTGATTTACTGTAAAGGGGGGAGATGCACCATAAGAGCTGCTATCTCCTCTATCCTTCTTGTTAAGGTGGTGGGGACCAGAAAAACGTCTTCATTGAAAGGTGCATGAGTGAACAAGTGGCCATGGGTTTGAAGGGCGGTCCGGTCAGTCCTTTTAATACTAAATTGAGGTCACATGGTGGGGCAGGATGTCTGGGTTGGGAAAGAGGTTCACTATGCCTTTAAGGAACCTCTTTGTAGTTGGGCGTGTCGGAAAACTGAGTGCCCTTCTATTTGTTGGTGAAAAGTCGCTATTGCCACCAAGTATCAGAGGGGTAGTCGTGTTAGTCTGGATCTGTAAAAAGCAACAGAGTCCTGTGGCACCTTATAGACTAACAGATGTATTGGAGCATAAGCTTTCGTGGGTGAATACCCACTTCGTCAGACGCATGCCACCAAGTGCACCTGGAGCGAGCTAAGAGACAGTCTGAGTTCTTAAGAGTCAATAGACTATTGGTAGAGTAGCAGATGTCGGGGTAATCAAACCTGAAACCTTGTCCGCTTTTGTAGGTAAGTACGATGGTTAGTCACTTTCCTGCTGCGTGTAACACTTCTTGGACCTCTTCAGAGCCGGATCTCTCTGTGTGTTGGAACCATAAAGGAGACGGGCTTTGAGCCACAGTATCCATAGATTGGGATGGAGAGTGCATCCTTTGTTCTGCGAGAGGAGGTAAGGAGTGAGTTGAAGAGGGATTGGTGGAGACACATTGCCAGTTGTGACAAGAAGGGGTCCCATGTCTGTCTCGGCCAAGTTGGAGCAATCAGTATGAGGTTTGCTCTTTCTCTTTTTATTTTCGATAGGACTTTCAGCAAGAGAGGAAAAGGGAGAAGGCATAAAAAAAGGGCCTTGTCCCATGAAAGAAAAAAAGTGTCCCCTAAGGAGTGCTGTCCGAGGCCTGCTGTGGAGCAGTATCCTGGGCATTTCTTGTTCAGGTAAATGGTGAACAAGTCTATTATCAGTGTCTCCCATTGTCGGAATATGTCATGGAGTATCACTGAGTCCATCTCCCATTCATAGTTGTGTGGGAACTTAACGGCTGAGACTGTCTGCTGTTGTGTTGTGCACTCCCAGTAGGTAGGCTGCTGATATTGTAATTCTATGGGAAATGCACCAGTTCCACAACTTTATTGCTTCCACGCAAAGAGAGGGCAATCTGGCTCCCCCTTGATGATTTAAGTAGTACATGCACACTATGTTTTCCATCATGACCTTCGTATGTGTGCCTCTGATCAGCATAAGGAAGTGAGTGCACACACTCCTGACTGCTCTGAGTTCGAGCAGGTAAATGTGAAGACACACGTTGGAGGGTGACCATTTGTCCTGTACTGTGAGGTTGTTGAGAAGTGCACGCCTATGAGGGATGCGTCAGTGGTGAGGAGAAGTGACTGAGGAGGTTGTGCAAATGGGATCTCCATGCAGATGTTTGCTGGATCCTTCCACCAGTTCAAGGATTGTTTGACCTTGGTGGGAAGTGATATTGGTTTGTCGAGGCTGTCTTTGTTCCGTCTGTAAACCAAACTGCACCATGACTGGAGGCATCTCATGTGAAGTCTGGCATGAGCTATCACAGATACCCCATGACCATGTGCCCCAGAAGCTGAAGGCAACATCTGGCTGATATTTGAGGGCTGGTTCGCACTATCTCTATGAGCATGGAGAGACAGAGGAATCTCTGTTATGGAAGGAGTGCTCTCACTTAGACAGAGTCAAGATTGGCTCCTATGAAATCTAATCTCTGTACTGGGGTTAATGTCAATTTTTGTATGTTGATTTGTAGGCCCAGGCTTCTGAATGAATCCACAGTCATATAGGTAACCTGTCGAGCTTCACTGAAGGAGCACACCCAGAGGAGACAATTGTCCAGGTAAGGGTAGATCATGATTTCTTGGGAGCATAGTGGGCCGTCACTACAGAGAGAACCTTGGAGAATACTCTGGGAGTCAATGACAGGCCAAAGGGGAATACACATCGTTGGTAGTTGTCCTGCCCTCTGAGATATCATCTGTGGGATGGCAGGATTGAAATATGGAAATAAGCATCTTGGAGGTCGAGGGCTCAGAACCAATCTCTGTTCCAATGCTGGAATAATTGCTTGCTAAACTGAATTTTTGAGCCTTGACTAATTTGTTGAGTGCTCTGAGGTCTAGTATGGGTCTCCAACTTCCCTTTTTCTTAGGTATCAGGAAGTAATGAGTAAAAACCTTTGTCTCATAGATGTTGAGGTACTGGTTCTATGGCTCCTACACTTAGTAGGTGGTCTATCTCTTGTCCTAACAGGCTCTCGTGAGAAGGGGCCCTGAACAAGGACAGGGAAGGATGTTGATGAGGAGGGCAAGAGGTGAAATGGATAGAGTACCTATCACAAATGATCTCTAGTACCCATTTTTTGGATGTTATCCATTCCCACATGCTCTGGAACAGAATAAGGCGACATCCATAAAGATGCAAAGGGTTGGCCCGCATTAGATGGTGTTGAAGGGGGTGGTCTGACAGCACCCCTACCAACCCACCAAAACTGACATGTTTGAGGTGGATGGTTGGGAAAAAGCAGGTTGTGGGTCTGATGATTTGAGTTTTGAGAACCTAGACTTCCTCCTTTGTGGATCGTAGAAGCGTTGGGTTGGGTAGTGTGCCAAGTGAGATTTGAATGAGGGCCGAGGGCTGTATTTTCTCTTCTGGCCAGGTGTGTAAATTCCTAGTGATTGGAGTAGCCCTGGAATCTTTAGGTGTGTGGAGGAAGGCATCTGTCTTTTCTGCAATCAATTTTGTGCCTTCAAAGGGAAGGTCCTCCATCTCTGTCTGGACTTCCTTGGGGAAGCCCAAAAAGCGTAGCCAAGAGGCTCGCCTCATCATAAGGGCAATGCAGATGGAACGCACTGCTATATCAGCTGCGTCGAGCGCTGATTGAAGTGCCCTCTTGGCCACCAGTTGTCCTTCACTGAGGATGTCTCTAACCTGATATCTGTGAGATTCTGGAAGCTGTTCAATAAAGGAATTGAGTTTTGAGTAGTTGACAGTCATATTTTGCTGTTAGGGCCTGGTAATCTGTGATGCTGAATTGTAGTGTGACCGATGAATAAGCTTTCTCCCAAATAAATTGAGACATTTCCAATTGAATAGGGGATGGATTTCGTCCGATGTTGTCGACCTCTGGAATTTATCGCATCCACAATGATCAAATTAGGGGGTGGAAGAGAGAAAAGAAATTCTGTGTCCTTTGCTGGCACATAATAGTTCTTATTAACCTGCTTACAGTTTGGTGGGGCTGATGCAGGGGTCTGGGTCCAAGAGAGCCTCATTGATGGGGAGAACTACTCTGGATGAGGAAGAGGAATGCAAAATGTCCAGCAATTTATGGTGTGACTCTGTGACCTCCTGTAGCAGTAATTGCAGCATGTCTGCCACCCTCTGAGCTAGGTCTTGAAAAAGTTTAAAGTCGTCCCCTAACGACGGCGGAGTGGGTATCACTGCTTCATTTGGTGAGGAAGATGAGATGTTAGTCTGAGGTGTAACCTCGTCCTCAATGTTGGCCTCCTGTTCTTCCCTCATCTCTTCAGGAGGCTCAGAGGCTTTGGATGTGGAGGCAGAAGGAGGGCGCCTCATAGGTTCCTGGCAGGCCATGCTAGAATTTCGGGAGCCATGATGTCCATATTCCTGCCAGAGATCCTAGTAAAGCCACTGGGATAGTGGGAAGGGTCCTGGTGGTTGATACCATGGTTATTCATACCAGGGAGGCTGAGGGTCAGATGGACCTGCCTGAAGAGGTCCAGCTTGGTAATGGAAACTATAAAGTGCATGAAAGGAGCGACAGGAGACTACCTCCTCCTGCTCACTGTCTGAATCCCCACTGGAGAATGGGTGTGCAATGGATGATGCCGAAGGGGCATCTGGAGCTTGAGGAGCTGTCCCGGAGCCCCAGTACAGAGTAGAGGAGACTCAGGTACATCAGACACTGTGAGGTCTCTTGAGTATCTGAAGTCGAGTGGTGCCATAAATATCGGTACTGGTGGTGGTTGTCGGTGCCAGGACAACTGTACTGATGGAGTTGGTGATGTAGTCCAGATTAAATGATCCAACAATGTTTGGTCTACCATTAACCATACTTATGCCATTGTCCACACTGATGGAGTCTTCCCGAAGGCAAAGTTTTTGCCTTTATCTTGCCCAGTCGATACTAATGTTTCATTGCCTGTGCCCAATGGGTCCTTAGGCAGTCCAGTGTGCTCCATTGGGATGGTACTGTGCGAGCTCTGAGTATCGCATTTGGACAACTTCAGTGCGGTCAGTACTGATGATACCGAACAAGCCGGTGATCTTTTTCAGCTGGTTCGGGGCTCGCTCTGTGGACTCATAGCTCTCTTTTTAGAAGCCTTTTGTGAGTAACTCATAGTTGCCTTCTTAGGCTCGCCTCCCTTAGATGTAGAAGGCTGTGGTGAAGATTCCCGCTATCTGGGTGAATCTTGATGCAGGTCCAAAGGCAGTTGGAGAGCTGCTTCCATTAGAAGGAGTTTAAGCCTCAGCTCTGTCCTTTCGGGACCACAGTTTCAACTGTTGGCATAAAACACACTTCTGGGGAATGTGGTTTTTCCCAAGGCAACGGGCAAAATGAGAATGTCCATCCATCACTGGGATGGCTTCTTTGCAGTTGAGACACCTCTTAAAGCTGGGTGAATCGGGCATATCCCATCCTGGGATGGTCTCTGGAAAATTAGGAGGTGGGGGGGAAACTTCAATAAAAATTGATTATTTTTTTTAAAGAACGAAAAGAAAAGAAACCCAAAGGAAACTCTAATTAATATCCAGAAAAGAAACTAAAAGAAATGATTAACACGTATTTAGAGGATTAACGATCTGACAAATGGACAGCTAAAAGCTCCAGCTCTTGAGAAGGAACTGAGGAGGGTTTCCTGGTGCAATGCTGGTTAGCCTCGTGGCAGAGCACAAGGGGGGACAGCACGAGTGTGGGGCGAACAGACACTGCTACCAAAGTCCTCCGATCAGCAAGCACGCCTACAGTGGAGCACCCATACAGACACTACTTGAAGAAGAAATTCTGGTTCTGGACTAGAATGTGCACAGTGCCTGCATGGATAAGGGAGTAGGGAGGAGCCTCTCCCACTTTGCACCCCTGCTCAGTGGCAGTCTTTGTGTTCTCCTGAACACATGGACTACTTGTAGTTAAAGTCACTGCCAATTTGATGCTCCAGGGGAGGCTGGGCCAAGAGGCCCAAAGGGAATACATGCTGTACAAAGGGAATACATGCTGCACTCTCAGCATGGATGATGCAGTGGTCATGCTCCCCTAGGGCTCAGGGAAGAGTTGTGTCAGTCTATTACTATTCTATATAGAAAACGACTCCCTCTCTCCATAGTACCTATATAGAAAATTAGGGAAAGGAATGTTGTTATAATGCTAACTCCATTAAGACTGAATAGGACGGTTCTTCTGTTCACTTGAAGTTCAAATTAAAATTAATATTCAAGATAGAGAGAGAGACCAGAAAAAATCTGATACTTAAGAACATGCTAAAATAGTACTGTGTCAAGGATAAACCCACAGAAGATAGAGTATCATGAGCCAAGGGCATGGTATCTAATGATCTGGTATGTCTAGACACTGCAGCCACATCTATAACTTATCAGGGAATTTCAAAACAATGTCTAATGTAAAGTATATACCATACTATGTGCTACAATGCCTAGAGACAACAGGATGAGTTGAGGACGATGTAGCAATCTTGCCTCAGAAATTCCTGAGATGTTTGTTTCTCTGGTTGCTAATGTATATTTGCTTTTTTAAAAAACAATTCTTTATGTAAGTAACAAAACAAGCATGTGGTCAGGCACCCATCATAGAATTCCTAGGTCTAGATTTAATCCTTGGGGAAATGATCAAGAGAAAATTCTTTCCACATTGCAACCCATATTCCAAGTGATTTGTATGTGTGTCCTCCTTTCCCCTTCTGCTGTCCATACAGCTCAGCTCTGCATGATATTTTTGAGCAGGATGTTGGCATGTTGGCATGTTGTCTCTTTAAAGGCCTCTTTAGGTACAGAGATACACAGGCCACAGCCAACACACACAGGGCAGATATCAATTAATAACTAAAAATAAGAACTACCAAAAATGTCCTCTGTTCATCAAGGTTCACAGCTGCAGAGAAGTTCAGAGCAGGCAAAAAGCCATTCAAAGAACAAGTACATGAATTAATCCCCATTCCTTTGTTTATTCCCTCCTGCCCAACCCTTCCACTTCCTATGCACAGTTCATCTGAGGTCTGAGCAGCTGCACATGCACTTCTCAATGTGAGGCAATACAATATACCTTACAAACAATCCTGTGGTTCAATAGTATGGGTTTTTTATGTTTCTTCCTTCCTTAAGGGCCATAGAGTTTTCATTAGAGCTTGCCACGGAATCATGTTGATTTCACATATTATCATTCTCAGCCTGTTTGTGTAAAAATAATTCATGTTTCATAGCTATATTGTGTACTGAAACATATAACATGCCAGAAATAACTTGCATACTTTAGAAGGTCTGTATGGTAGTATGCCATCAGATTTATCAAGGCATCTAAAACACTTTAGACTTTAAAAGGTCCTTTCAGTGACTGATCTAGTTAATTTGTGAGCCTAACTAAGGTATGTCTACACTACGGGATTACTCCGAATTTACAGGATTCGATTTTTGGCAACCGACTGTATAAAGTCGAGTGCATGCAGCCACACTAAGCACATTAATTCAGCGGTGTGCATCCATGTACCGAGGCTACCGTCGACTTCCGGAGTGTTGCACTGTGGGTTGCTATCCCATAGTTCCTGCAGTCTCCCCTGCCCATTGGAATTCTGGGTTGAGATCCCAATGCCTGGTGGGGCCAAAAATTTGTCGCGGGTGGTTATGGGTAAATTTCGTCAGTCAATCCTCCCTCCGTGAAAGCAACGGCAGACAATCATTTCGCGCCGTTTTCCCTGGATTGCCCAGGCAGACAGCATAGCACGGCAACCATGGAGCCCGTTCAGCCTTTTTTCACTGTCACCGTATGTCTACTGGATGCTGCTGACAGACGCAGTACTGCAGCGCTACACAGCAGCATCCCCTTGCCTTTGCAAGTTAGCAAAGATGGTTACCAGCCATACTGTACCGTCTGCTGCTTTGCAAGTTGGCAAAGACGGTTACCAGTCATACTGTACCATCTGCTGCTGTCATGGGTGCGCCTGGACAAAAATGGGAATGACTCCCCAGGTCATTCTCTTCTTTAAGTTTTGTCTAATGGAGAGTCAGTCCTGTCTAGAATATCAGGCAAGCCTATTAAAGAACCAGAAAGGCAAACGGCCGCTCCGGGTCAGAGCCCCAGACATCCCACAGAAATGATGAGCTGCATACCATTCTAGGGGGTGCCCCTACAACAACCCCACCCGTTGCTTCCCTCCTCCCCACCCCTCCCAGGCTACCTTGGCAGTTATCCCCCCATTTGTGTGATGAAGTAATAAAGAATGCATGAATTTGAAACAACACTGACTTTATTGCCTCTGCAAGCAGAGATCAAAGGGGGGAGGGGAGGGCGGTTGGCTTACAGCGAAGTCGAGTGAACCACCATTCTGCATTTGCTCAGCCTATAGCTGAAAATGGGAATCTGTGATAAGCACTAGGATAGAAGCACAGGCAGGACTGAATCTCCATTTGTGTGTGGGCCTTTGATTGACACTGGTAAAATACAAAATGTCCCAGGATATGTATGTTGGGGGACAGTTCTAAATGGCAGCTTTATTTTTTTATTTGCAGCAAAATGTAGAGGTCTAAGTATCTGATTGTGAGCCCTGGGAGCAAGGGGTAGGCTGGGGTAGGTGCGACCGCGCGGTGCTGCCGACTGGGAGAGCAGCCTGAGGCAGAAGCCTCCAGCTGGCATGATAATCCAGGCAGGACTGAATCTCCATTACACAAAACTTAAAGAAGAGAATGACCTGGAGTCATTCCCTTTTTTGTCCAGGTGCCCCCGACCGACCTCATCAAGGCCAGCCAGGAGCACCCATGTCTGCCCAGGCGCCCCCCACTGACCTCACAGAGGCCAGCCAGGAGCAGCCCCGGGACGACGATGATGACTACCAGTCATACTGCACCGTCTGCCGTCCGCAAGGCAAGGCAAGGCAAGGGGATGCTGCTGTGTAGCGCTGCAGCTCCGTGTCTGCCAGCAGCATCCAGTAGACATACGGTGACAGTGAAAAAAGACAAGAAACTATTTTTTTCCCTTTGCTTTCACGGGGGGGGGGGGGGGGGGGGGGGG
>NW_020664483.1:13116002-13196328 GCF_002925995.2 Terrapene triunguis | reverse complement strand
GGGGGGGGGGGGGGGGGGGGGCTGACAACATATACCCTGAACCACCTGCGACAATGTTTTTGACCCTTCAGGCATTGGGAGCTCAACCCAGAATTCAAATGGTTTTCGGAGAGTGCGGGAACTGCGGGATAGCTACAGTCATCAGTCGCCCCTCCCTCCGTGAGCATCCATTTGATTCTTTGGCTTTCTGGTACGCTTGTCTCAGCTCTTTAAGTTTCACGCAGCACTGTATTGAGTCCCTGATGTGGCCTCTGTCCATCATGGCCTTTGAGATTTTTTCAAATGTTTTGGCATTTCGTCTTTTGGAACGGAGATAGATAGAACAGATTCATCTCCCCATACAGAGATCAGATTCAGTATCTCCCGTACGGTCCATGCTGGAGCTCTTTTTTGATTCTGGCTGTGCCGATGAGCTCTGCATGGTCACCTGTGCTGATCAGCGCTCCACGCTGGGCAAACAGGAAATGAAATTCAAAAGTTCGCGGGGCTTTTCCTGTCTACCTGGCCAGTGCATCCGAGTTCAGATTGCTGTCCAGAGCGGTCACAATGGTGCACTGTGGGATAGCTCCCAGAAGCCAATACCGTCGAATTGCGGCCACACTAACCCTAATTCGAAATGGCAATGTTGATTTCGGCACTACTCCCCTCGTCGAGGAGGAGTACAGAAATCGATTTTAAGAGCCCTTTATGTCGAAGTAAATGGCTTTGTTGTGTGGACGGGTGCAGGGTTAATTCGATTTAACGCTGCTAAATTCGAACTAAACTCATAGTGTAGACCAGGCCTAATTGGGCTAGCAAAAGTTATCAACCAGTCTCACAAGAGGCAATTGCTGTCATTGCAAACTATGAATGTGAATATCTTAGCTTGTCATCCAAAGAGGGAAATATCACATCTCTTAGTTAACAATGAACTTACAGCCAGCCTCCTGTGATGACAGACCATTTTGCACGTGAATGACTGCATAAGGGAGATTGGAGAATGTCCAGGACATGGGATCCTGGGTACCAGACGATCACATCTGAGATTTTGTATTTACCATCATTACAGACAGCCCTCATAGCAGTGGAATGACATGACTCGATTTTATGATTTGTTGACAGATTGACTGCTCATGGTCTGATGGGAGTGTGTGCAACCAGTGGCACCTGATACAGACAGGAAGTGGGCTATGTGATCAGACTTGCTCATAATGTGCCTTTTGTACTGCAGTGTGCTTAGGAAACTGATATACAATACTGACTAGCTATTCTGGGAAGAGTAGCAATAAACTGATCCATGGCTGACTGGCTAATACTTGTGTCTCTAGTGGTGGTTTAGAAAGCTCTTGTTGCTGGAGTCCCAGAACTGTGGCTCCTTGATAATCACAGAATATATGACTCTGATGGGGTTTACTCTCAGGTTCCTTTTTTCTGCACACAGATTGAATATGGCTTGTCCAAGGTGTAACTATGGCACGCTTAGTCCTCTGACAGTCTGAAAAGTGTAGTCCTTGGCCTCTGCTCCTTGCCCGCACTTTTGCTCTGTCTCTCAACTCTCCATGAGAAAATATATTAAGGGACCACACCCTCAGCTAATGTAGATCAGCATAGGGCCATCTGGTGTTTTCCCTTTTCCTCACACCCGTGAGGCTGTTTTCTGTGAAGTGGTGAAGGAGAAAATGGACAGGGTGACTGCTTTAATAGCTGTCATGATAGGTTGCCACATTGACCTAATCTACTAACCCCATAACCCTGACAGAGTGGCACAAGTTTCACTAAGGACATTCTTTGTTGGCAGCATAAAGGGGAAGAAATGGCCCTGAAAATGCCTCCTGCACAGAGGTACACCAAGTCATTTATCACTAGAGTAGTCTTGGTGTTGGGGCTCTACACACTAACCCTGCTCCCGGTCCCCAGCACAGGGGGCAGCTTGAGGGGCTCGTCAGTGCACTGCACTACAGCTGTTCTCTGCTTTCAAAGGCCCCTGTCCAACCCTGGAAACTAGAAGAGAGATTATGTAGCCTCAGGGCTCCTCCCATTTATACCAGAGACTGGACATGTTCTTGTTTAGGGCTTGTCTACACAGGGAAATTAGTGTGCAATAAGCTAGGATGCACATTTAAAGCACACTAGCTACTCCACCCTAACTGCCCCATGAGCACTTTTACTGCTCAGTAAGAGCGCCCGACAGCGGTTTAGCTTAGTACACGGCCAAAGTGCATTACGCTAATACACACAAAGGAACGGTTAGTGCACAGGTAGAGTGTTCGCGGGGGGAGTTAGTGCAGAGTAGCTAGTGGCCACCACCTACTGTGGGCTTTTCCCCCCCAAGTAAACAAGCCCTTAGGCTCTCCCTACCGCCTATCTCTAAGTAAACCTGGGGTAAAATGCTTAACGGGCTAAGTTTTCCCACCCACCACCCAGCCCAAATACCAAGCTACTTCCTAGAAGTCTCTGTGAGGGAGCTGGGGGAATAAATCCTCCCCCATTAGGCTGGCAGTAGTCGCTGTGGCCCAACTATATCCACTCTGTGGGTAGAAGGATTGGGGCGCTGTGTAGCAGCAAATCTCACAGCTTCACCTGGCCTCCATGTACCCCCCCCCACGGATGTGAAGGGAGCCTCTGCAGAGTAGAGCTTGCATATACCCCCTGCACAGCCCGCCAAACCGTGCCCCTCGCCCCATAGCTGAATTACATTGGTTTCACTGCCCAGGGACCCGTATGAGCATAACCATGGGAACAGGATTTGCACCTACATGCCATTATTACAGCCTGAAAAGCTAGCCCTCACTGCAGATCTCGTTTTTGGCTGAAGGATATTTAATTGTATTTGATCTTAAGAGACATTAGGTTATAGGAATATAGACTGGTTGAGTTTGAAACTGTAAAGAAAAGGTATTTAGGTTAAAAATGCTCCTGTGATCTGAAATAGAGCACTGAGCTGACTTTACATCCTGGTTTTTTTTTTTTATCATTTTAATTTTGAAAGGGGGCAAAACTTTAACAACTTAATTATGACGTATTGGAAGTGCCACTCGATGACTCTCTGTAGCATTTCAGAATCCAAGAGCGATCACATAAAGTACATTTCCTTAAAATCAAGTTCACTCCCGGGTTGAAACACATTTCCTGTTTTCTAACGGAACAGAAGTGCACTCATAACTTTCTGTGGAAAGTTTTCAGGAGAGCAGTTTTCAAAACAAGGAAAACATCAGTATTCTTTCCTATCTAGAACGGAGTTTGCCTTTTAAATTAGCTTCCAAACCCGGACACACACACTGGTCTAAAATAATATCCCATTTAGACTTTGGCATCAAGCAAACCGACTTAGATTCTGCCCCACTAGGGCTTGAAACAATGTTTAAAATTGTTTTCAAACAAAGTTATGGCCAAATATGATTGTAAAGAGGCCTTATCTACTCTATAAAATTTACAGTGTTTATGCTCTGAGCTTAATCAAAGCAATGGCCTGACCATTTTATATTATATTTTGATTTTGCCTTTATGGATGGGGCTAGACTGTGTTATAATCATAGTAATGAACCATGTTGGCAGCCATGCTGTTTCCATTTCCTTGATGTTTCGGAATTTCTGAAGTCAAAGGGTCATTTCAGCCGAAGTGAAACTCAGCCCAAATCTTAAAGCGTTGCCAGTTTTAGGTCAACATTTTGCATGTTATCCACTCAAACCCATACACTGGTCCATGTTCTCTCAAAACTTGGTCTAGGTACCTGAACCTTCTGTGGACATCAGTGAACTTGGCCCAAATTTATAGGCATGTTCCTCAAAGGACCTGTGTTAAAAGTATGAGTTGTGGGTCCTCAGGACTTCTCAGGATCAGTCCCCAGGTTTGTAATGAAATCCAAACCCAGGCATGTCACAGCAGGTTTCCTTTCAAAAGGTTCTCCCCACAGCTCCAATTGTAACATGATTTGCATCCACACAACAGGATTCCATGTTACAACTGTGTTTACAGAGCGTGTTGTAAAGCCAGCAGTACCAAGCCGCAGTCTCTGGGGTACAGTTTCGGCTACCGGTGATGTTTTAAAATAATCTGAGCAGGGGGTGGGGAGGGAAAACCAAGGATGAGCTCAGTTTTTGAACACTGCCACTGTGTGTATTATTTATAGATCGGAATCTTGATTCTTTCCTGTTTAGGTTTTAAGAAAAAATAAAGGAAATGGGGAAGAGAGAGGGAGTTTTACAAACCACAATATTAATAGGTATTTCCCCTCCCCCCATAAAATTAAAAGCAAGACTACAAAACAGGCACGTCTGGATTTAAGCATTCCCCTGCTCTGGGCCAGATTCTGCATTCTTTGTGCACCCAGTGGATCAAATCCTCAGCTGCTCTAAATCAATATAGCTCTGTTGCAGCGATCTGCAACCCAAGCCTTGTAGTGTTGTGCTAATGGATGTGAGAACTAGTGAAATTGATGAGTCCATTTTAATTGTTGAAGCTGAGTAGCAAGTGCAATGAGTAAGCAAATAGCAGAACCGGTGAAAGTTTTCCGTTTCCGTTTTTTCTAAGGTCTTATTTGTAAAGGCCAAGATTATAAAACAATGAGGAGTGATTTTGGGTGCCTCAGTTGTTTGATGCACAACTTGAGACAGCTGAAGAGGGCCTGATTTTCAGAAAGAGCTGAGCACCCATTCTCTGAAAGCCAGGTAGGGTGACCAAATAGCAAGTGTGAAAAACTGGGACAGAGGTGGGGGGGTAATAGGTGCCTATCTAAGAAAAAGCCCCAAATATCGAGACTGTCCCTATAAAATAGGGACATCTGGTCACCCTAAAAACAGGCCACTTTAAGCAGGTCTCAAGTTGGGCACTCAAGCAATTGAGGGCTCCAAAATCACTAGTCACTTCTGAAAATCTTGGCAAAACACAGCTAGGGAAACTTTTTTTTTTAAATGTGATCTGGTTTTCCAATCTTCCCATCTCCTTTTCCAGATGCACAATCAGGCTTAAACTTTGAATTTCCTACAGTAGCTTTCACTGTTTTGTATCACAACCTGAACATTAATATACACAATGCTTACTTTTCGGTCAGAATTTCTATTCCAATGAAGCTAATAAATTAAAGATGAGTTAGTTCAATGCCGAGTGGCTTAATACAATAGATCTTGTGTGTTAATCCTGATGTACATGGTACTGGGTGTTTTTTTGTTTTTGTACGCTGCTGCCTAGTAGATGTGGTTAGGCAGGAGTAATAAATCAGAACAAAGGAATGAAAGTATTGGGGCTTTAGGAAAATTGTGTTTTAGAAAAAACTTGGCTTGCCATTAAGGGCAGTATTGCACTAAGATGCATTTTTGAGATATAGGTGTAAGAGATCCAGACAAAATTGTATAAATAATACAGGAACCTGCAGTCTGTGCAGTCCTCAAGTAATATTGCAAGCCACTGTGCCTTCTTAATTCCTATTCCAACAGACCAGATGGGTACAGTGTATTGAAACAAATATACTGGAGAAGCTGCTGCACTACTAATCTCTAAGGGCTAGTGAAGCTCATTAGAATGAGGACTGAGATTTAAAAGAATCAAAATTGACCCAGGAATCTGACATATTGTTTTGCAGGATCAGGGCTTTCCAGGGTCAGTAGACATTCCTATTGCAAATCAATGTCAGTCAGCTACAAATGTGTCAGCTTGAGGAGTGAGTTATCTTTAGCCGAGATCCATACATCCCCTACACATGCGTTAGTGTGGAAGAGCTGCAGTTTTCACACGAAACCATGATTGGGAATGCTTCCACACATCACTCTCAGCCCCTGGACAGGAAGGAGAGCTCCCCATTACTCAACAAAAGCTATGGTCAATATCGGAGTGGTATTGACAAGCACATAGGGCCAGATTTTCAAAAGGTATTAGGCACGTAGTAGATTTTTCAAAAGCAAGCATGAAGGTCATGTGCATAAGATAGAGTTAGATGCTGTCAAGGCTGTATCCCCACTTTGAACTTTAGGGTACAAGTGTGGGGGCCTGCATGAGGACTTCTAAGCTTAACTACCAGCTTAGTTCTGGTCCGCTGCCACCATTCCCTTCCCTGGGAAGCTTTGAGAAACTTTTCACCAATTCCCTGGTGAATACAGATCCAAACTCCTTGGATCTTAAAACAAGGAGAAATCAATCAGGTTCTTAAAAAGAAGGCTTTTAATTAAAGAAAAAGGTAAAAATCATCTCTGTAAAATCAGTATGGAAAATAACTTTACAGGGTAATCAAACTTAAAGAGCTCAGAGGACCCCCCCTCTGTCTTAGGTTCAAAGTACAGCAAACAAAGATAAACACTCTAGTAAAAGGTACATTTACAAGTTGAGAAAACAAAGTAAAACTAAGACGCCTTGCCTGGCTTTTTACTTACAAGTTTGAAATATGAGAGACTTGTTTAGAAAGATGGGGAGAACCTGGATTGATGTCTGGTCCCTCTCAGTCCCAAGAGCGAACAAAAACCTTAAACAAAGAGCACACCAAAGCCTTTTCCCCCCCCCAAGATTTGAAAGTATCTTGTCCCCTTATTGGTCCTTTGGGTCAGGTGTCAGCCAGGTTACCCGAGCTTCTTAACCCTTTACAGGTAAAAGGATTTTGGAGTCTCTGGCCAGGAGGGATTTTATAGTACTGTACACAGGAGAGCTGTTACCCTTCCCTTTATAGTTATGACAGATGCATAACTTGCTCCAATGTTTTTAAAAATCCTACTAGGGTCCTAAATACCTTTGAAAATCTGGACCTTATGGTTTTGTACTAGTGCCCATCATTGCAGTACCTGAGACCAGATCCTAAAAGGTATTTAGGTATCTAACTCCTATTGAAAGCCGTAGGTGCTAAGTGCCTCAATAACTTTGAGGCTGTGGTCCCGAGAGCCCAAATGGAGTAGAATCTCCCCCCAGATTCTCTTGGCTTGTGGGATAGAGGCCATGGCACGGGAGAGATTTGGGGATAACATAAGAGGAGAGGAACAAGGGCATTTGCTGAGATTTAGCAGAGATGTGCAGCCCTGTCCATAGATCTTATGCAAATCGGACTCTTAATACATATTTCCAAAATACATTTACCTTGTGTTTTAATCCGGAACTCTTAGCTTTTGCCTATTGTCATAACATCCCTTGCTCCATATGTGTCAAGCTTAAATAAAAATTACCAATCAATAACAAAAGCAAAGACACTAAGAGCTAGATTGTGACCTGGACAGCACAGAATCCTACCTTATATCCTTATGCAGGCGACCTGGTCCTTGGCTCTAAGTGTGAAGGAGAAAGTAGAGTTAAGGTGCCTTCTTACTGAGAAAGTAGAGTTAAGGTGCCTTCTTACTTTCTCCTCAGAACAAGTGGGCAGAAAATGGGTGGGGAATAGGACGAGGCCTGGTGACTGATTCAGGCCAGCAGCAATTATTAAAACCCTGGATCAAGAGTTGCGGAGAAGCAAAGAGAAAATTGTGGCTTTTTGAGACACTTCTGCAGCTACTCAGTGTCCCTTACTAGGGGTTGTGCACTACAGACACAATGTAGCCCTAAGAGTTTAAGTGACAGTGTCCCATATAAACAGATCACACAGTCTAGATGTGTGCACAGAGGGCAACATCAGCATGCAGATCTCCCCTCTGTGGGGAAGAGGGAGGCCCACCATCTCCAAGGCACTGTTTCTCCTTCCACACACACTTCTAGCCCCCCCGAATACTTAGTCAGCAAATATCACTGAAAATATTGTAAATGGTAAATCACATTAGAGTATCAGAGGGGTAGCCGTGTTAGTCTGAATCTGTAAAAAGCAACAGAGGGTCCTGTGGCACCTTGAAGACTAACAGAAGTATTGGAGCATAAGCTTTCGTGGGTGAATGCCCACTTCATCAGACGCATTCACCCCCGAAAGCTTATGCTCCAATACTTCTGTTAGTCTTCAAGGTGCCACAGGACCCTCTGTCACATTAGAGTGACACTGTCCCACCTCCTGCTACAGGACTTTCACACCTGAACACAAGGCTGCAATGGGACTAAGTGAAAGGTTCTTTAAGCAGAACACAGAAAAAAAATGTAATGCTAGGCGGCTGAGAGAGCGCCCTGACGTTCGTTGACCCAGAGGAAGACGCTGGGCAGCTATGTAAGGTTGCCTTCTCATTAGCTCTATGCTGCAGTTCAAAGATCAGGCCATTGATGGGGCCTGAAACACTTGTCTTAAAATTTTATTTACCGGTCCTGAAAATAAGCACATGAAAATAGCTGCTGGCGTTTCCTATATGTATCTCCACAGCCATGCTGAAATCTCACGCGCCCAGCTGGGCTTCAGGGCTCAAACAAGGATTCCCCTGAGTGGCCAAACAGGAGTGCTAGAGACAAGTCCACAGCGACATGTGAAAATGGGGCCTGAGTTTTGCTTTGGTAAAAGTGGGGCATGATGGTAAACAGTTCTGAGAACCAATGCATTCGGGGCTTATCGCTGCAGGTGAGGGAACCATTTTTTCTCATTTCAGAAGGAGGCAGAAATAGGAAAACACGCAAAATCTAGGCACTTAGTCAGCATGAAGGAACTGCAGGCACTCTCACCAAGAGGTACGATGACTGCAGCCACGTGGAAGCTTTTAGACAAGGAGGCGTTTTACCTATCACAAGAGACCACTGGAACAGGGTTTATTTTTTAAAAATATGGTGAAATAGCGTAACAATGTCCCCAGAGTTGTTCATTGTGAAAGTGGGTGTCAGTTTGGCCAGTCAGACCCCATCATTGCTTCAAATGAATGTCTGTGAAAAGCAAATTTAGAGTCTGTTGCTGTGAATCATTTTGGCCCCAATCATGCAAATTCATATGCTCAGGTGGACCATACACCTGCACAGAGCCCCACTGACTTCATTGGGGGTAGGAGATTGCAGGGCCTCAAGAAACAACATCAAAAAGAAATTTGTTCTGGGTGGAAACAGAAGAACCTCGTAAAAGTCAAGCTAGGCAATCTGCAAAGAGGAAACAAGATTTAGGTGACCTAACCTATAGCACATAGAGAGAATTCTAGTATTGCCAACCCCACTTGTTCAAAAATCATGAGTCAGTCCCCGCAAAGTCATGAGACTGGCTTAGAAATCATGAGATTAAAATCATTGTAAGTTTTGAGTTCTTTGCTTTGCTTTTTGAGCCTTGGGGTGCATTTGTGTCACATGTTCAAGCTTCAACCATGAGAGCTAGAAACCTTTTTTTTTTTTTTTTTAAATGAAAGCTGAGATTTCCTCATAATTACATGATTCCAGGAGCTGTGGCTTCAAGAAAACACACCAAATATTGTGGGGCTTGTGATAAAATTGAGAGTGGGTAACACTGGAATTCCAGGGTTGACCAATCATAGGCATACTCACTACAGAGTACTAGCAAACATTCCAAGGCTCAAATGTGTTCGTTAATCAAAATTATGTGATGGGCTTTATGAAAAAAATCTGTAAAAACAAAAAAAAAAATCTGTTTGCAGACACTTTACCAACAGGAGAAAAAGGTTAAGTTAGTCAGATAAATTACTCTCAATGAACAGCTCAATCATCTCTAGTTTGTACCTTGTACCTTGAAAGAATGTAGAATTATATTATCATGGTTACACCATCTTCAGATCTAATAATTAACACACTCTCTTTCAACCTATAATTTACAACAAGAGTACATGTCACAAAGCTATTAAAGATATGTCTGTGTAATGCATTTATTCCTCATACAGCAATTACATACGTTCATCCAAAGAACAGCTGAGCCAGATCCTCAACAGCAGCAAACCAGGATAGCTCCTTTAAAGCCCCGATCCTGGAAACCTCAAGGCTGTAGCAACTTGTGCTGGCTTGTAACACACCATGCCCTCTTCCCTGTGATAGGCCTGTCCCATCCCCTGCACTGGAGCAGCAAGCTGTGTCAGGGTACTCTCTAGCCATCCAGTTAAGCTAATTTACAGAGCAGATGGAATGGGGGCCAGGAACTGGGCCTTTATATGCATAATTTTAACCAGATTATCATTCAGCTGATGCTTTTGAAGGAAAAAAATGCTGATTCTAGAAACATGATTTTCCTCCTCATTTTGAGAATTTCCCTGACCTTTGATGCTTTAGATCACAATATTTCCCTTGGCTGATTACAGAAAATAGGTGGCAGAGTCTTAATTTTGGAAGCTTTGTCCTGCTTGACAAAAAAGGAAAAGAAAAAAAGAATTGACCCTCTCCCTTCCTCTCTCTCTCACGCCCCCCCATTGCCACTTCCATTTGAGAATAATAATTGATTAGTAGTAGTACTGCAGTCTTGTCTAAGAGAGCCAGTCATGGACCATGTCGCCATTGTGCTAGGTACTGTACAAACACACCCTCTATGGGTCATCTCGATTATCACTTCAAAGTTTTTTCTTCTGCTGCTACTGATAGCTCATCTCAACTGATTGGCCTCTTACAATTGGTATGCGTACTTCCACCTTTTCATGTTCTCTGTATGTATAAATATCTTCTGTCTGTGTGTTTCACTCTATGCATCTGAAGAAGTGAGCTGTAGCCCACGAAAGCTTATGCTGAAATAAATTTGTTAGTCTCTAAGGTGCCACAAGTACTCCTGTTCTTTTTGCGGATACAGACTAACATGGCTGCTACTTTGAAACAGAACAAAAACTGTTATCCTGCAACGTGTATGTAGAGAAATGTTTGTAGAAGATTATAATTTAGAGTACTCTGTCATAAGGGACGGTATTATGAACATAGGAATTTGGAGATGTGTCCTGGAGGCAGGGGGTGTTTGTTTTTCTTTAAGAGAGAAGATGTAGAGCTGTTTGTAGAAGATTATAATTTAAAGATGCTGCCTCATAAGGAATTGTGTTCTGAGTGTGGGAATTTGGAGGTGTGCCCTGAAGATAGGGGTGGGGAACACTACATGGCTGTGTGCAGTAGCTCACTGCAGCTGCTCTCCAGTTTGTTTTATTAAAATGTTATTCCTTTGTCATTCACTTTGTTTGTTATTTGAAGATCATTACGGTGTACAAGGTGATGTGAAAATCTACCCCACCAGAGTGGTATAGCTGACTGTGCTATTGGACTAGCCTCTACTCTGGCCTGTCTGGTTATCCTGGGGAGGGGAGGGATGGGAAGCACTTCAGTAAGGTTCACAAGGAGCAGGGTCACTGGCCACCCAATAGAGCAATCCCTGTTCCACAGAGAAAAGTGCTCTTGGAATTAGCAAAATTGAGGTGGATAGGGGAGGAAGCATCAGCAGACTTTGAACTTCCCCATCCCCTGACAAGGTCAAGACTACGTTCTCCCTGGAGCCTGGCATTCTAATACAAGACACCAGCTTTGTTATGGAGCAGTGGGCAAACCAGATGCTAAGCTTTCTGTGGGGAATGAAAAGGTGGTAGAGCCCCATCCGCTAAGGCATGGCTGCACTTCGAGCTCAGAGGTGCACTGTTCTGAGCAAGACAGAGAGATGAGGGAGGTAAAACTCAACTCTTGGTCCACAGGTTGATAGATGAGAGGTCTTATAACTGGCCTATGAGGTCCTCTGTTCAGGACACTGGGGGGGGGCGGGGGGGAGGAAGACTTTTAATCAGCTAGTGGCCTGTTTCTACTGGCCCAGCACAGGCAGAGATGTCAGTGACTATTGCACCTCATGCCTGGAGTGCTAATTATCTGGCCCCAAGGGAATCCCCCAAACACCCCTTATCCTGCTCCCTGTAGTCAGGATCCCTTTTGAAGGGATGGACTTAGTGGGACTCCTGGAGAAGAGCAATGTGGCATACCAAGACATTCTAGTCAGCCTCAGTTATGCAAACTGCTATCCCAAGGCCATCCCCCGGCATTCCACAAGCACACCTCCCTATCACCGTGGCAGAATTCATGAAGCTCTTCATGCGGGTAGGGATCCCCTAGGAAATTTTCATCTCATGAAGGGACTAGTTTTACATCCTGCATGATGAAAGAGCTGTGAAACCTAGTAAAGGTTAAGACAATAAGGACTTTGATCTACCATCCCCGGAGAGATGGACTGGCAGAATGATTTAGTCAAACTCCGAAGAGGATGCTGAAGAAATTCATAGCCTCAGACCCCAGACACTGGGACCAGCTGCTTCCCCCTCTATTTGCCATACAGGAAGAGCCCCAAGCCTCTACCAGGTTTTCGCCTTTTGAGGTCCTGTACAGCAAGAAGCCCTGAGGCATCTTAGGCCTGCTTCAAGAAACGTGGGAAGAGTAAGGACCATAAGTGAAAAACGTAGTCCAGTATGTTTTCCAGCTACAAGAGAGACTCAAGACTTTATGGGCATTCACTAAAGAAAACCTGCTAAATACACAGCAGCCCCCCCCCCCCCCCAAAGTCCAATTATGTGTGTTCAAAGAGGCAAATGAATGTTGTTATTGCTGCTGAGCTCAGAATCCAAGTTAGTAGCCCGAAGACAGGGGCCCTTTAAGGTGGCGAAGCAGGTGGGCCATGCTGACTACAAGGTCCGACACCCAAAGAAAAGAAAAAAACAAACTAACAAACAGATCTACCTGGGAATCTTTTAAAAGCCTGGAAGGACCATGAGGGGGTCCTCATAACTCCTTTCCTACTGGAGTCCGCAATAGGACCCCAGGCACCTGTGACACAAACGACCAAACCCATACAGAGGGAAAAGGCAGCCAGAAGAGACAGCCCAACTGCAGCAGCTAGTTATCTCATTCCCCACTGTGGTTTCATCCCTACCATGACATGCTCACCTAGACCACCGCCATATCGAGATAGCTCTGCGACTCCTCAGCTGCTCCCCATAAAAATATCGGGCACACTTTGGGATGAACTACAGATGACGTTGGCACTGGGAGTGGTAGAACAATTGCACAGCAAATAGAGAAGTCTCCTTGTGCCAAAGCCTGATGGCATGGAACGCTTCTGCAATGATTATTGAAAGGCCAATGCAATACTGAAATTCGACGCTTACCCAAAGCCAAGGGTAGATGAGCTGTTAGAACAGCTGGGAGCTGCCAGACATATATCCACTTTAGACCTCATGAAGGGACATGGGCAAATACTTTGGACTCTGAAATCCAAAGGGTAAAATTACTTCTTCCATACCCTTTGATTTATCTCAATTCCACCTCTTGTCTTTTGCTCTCCATGGAGCACCAGCAACTTTTTTACATCCAGATAGTTATCTCTAAGAAAAATCCTAATGGAGACAAGGCACAGGTCATTTTTACCTCAGTGTTGCTAGTCAAGGCCAATCCTGTACCCCTCACCTGGGGTTTACCTCCTTAAAACCCATATCTTCCAGGAAGCTCTGCTATGTAGTTCTTGCTCCCTCTGACATCTCCATCCGACCCTTGGGGCCCAACCCAAAGCCCATTGCACTCAATGGGAATCTTTGTGGATCAGGCCTCTGAACTGCTGCTTTTTCTTCGTTCCCGAGATCATAAACCTTTCAGGGAAGTGATTATGTTTTGTAAAGTACCGAGTACATTTATGAAGCTACAGAAATAATAGGACCATCCCTAGCACATGAATTATGCACTGTTAGACAGCTGCTATACTTCACTCCAGAGCTGGTGAGATTTTAGTAGCGGGTGAAGTGATTCAAACATTATACTGAAGTCCTTATTCAGTGGCAGATTGTGCCTGGCTCATTTGTTATCAGAGGGAGAGGTGGAAGGAGCTTCTCTCTCCTTGGGGGCCTCCTAGAGCTAGGCACATCTCAGAGGTGGTGACATTTCATACACTACATCCCAAATTCTTGGCTGGTATAAACTGGATCCATGTTAATCAGTGACGGTGGGATCTGGGCCAACCAGGGCAGACAAGTCGCTCCCCACACAATCGGTGGTGAGCACCAAACCTGAGTGGTGCTGGGACCCCATGTGCCAGGTTGCAAAGCCTCTCACTCACATTTGGCTCAGCTGGCTGTCCATCATTTTGGGGACCCTTACAAATGGGGTGAATACAGGGGCAAACTGCCCCTTTCGCCCCCCATCTGGGCACCCTAAACATACACTAATAAATATCCCATGCTCCTACGTATGAGGAGGAAGAGAGTTGGCATCAAACTGTGTTAACTAAAAATAAATGCTTACACTCATCCCAACAAAATAATAGCAATAATTAATCGATATTCAGCACATCTACAGTACTTTTCATCCAAAGATCACAAAATTCTTTACAAAGAAATAGTAACTCCCATTTTACAGAAAGGGAAACAGAGGCACCAAGATTAAGTGGTTTGCCCAACCCCACAAAGCATGGCAGAAATGTAATACGGTTTCAAATTAGCCATTTGTAACAATAAGGCTCTAAAGCCCCGAGTCTGTACAGCAAGACACCTAGATCTGCAATTTTTGTCAGCAGTAGAGCTACTTAGCACTGTTCAGGTTCCTACAAAGCCTGTATGTAAGTGGGGCCCCATGTGCGAGACTGTGGTCAACTGTCTCTCTCTTGTAATTTCCTCACTAAGTTTGAGTCCTGAGTCACTGAGCTTTGTTCTAAAAATCAAAAGCCCGTTCCTTCTGTTTATGCATTCTGGGAGCAGAGTGATTTCAGACAAGTAATAAAACACCGTAACGCTCATGGAAAATAAATGCTGAGCCCCATCTCCCTGCTCCTCTGCTCCTGCAATTTTCTCAGATGCAGTCACCAATCTGGCCTAAAGCTTGTTTACCCACTTCCAAAACTCTTGGCCTGACAGCTAATGATGCATTAATCACATTCAGAGCATGATCTTTTGTTTCTCCTGCTCGGTAGACATCCGTTAGAATCACAAGAGATTAATTATCACATCAGCTTGATTCAGAAATGCGGATTCTCTCTGTAGACTCATTTGCCATCAGGCATCTTATCAGCACATTCAGAAACTACGGCCATCCTCAGACAAATTAACTGATTTCCCCCATTCATTCTACAGCATCCAATGTAAAACGGCCCACCTTGTGTTTCAATAGTTTGTCTGTCTTTTCACAGTTTCACCATTGTTGGCATGAGAGCCTTCTCCTCTGCAGCACAAACCATCTACAGCAGCCTACCTCTCACTCCATTTCTGTTCAATCGCATCTGAGAAGGTACCCTTACTCCCTTGCGGACCTATCTTCGTTTACTATTCATTTTGCTCTCCAACTGTTTTACGCTCTAGAGTATTTTGGGTTTTTTTGAAAGATTCAGACTAAAATAAAGGTGCTCTCTATTCAGGTATCTGGGGTGATGAACAAACCTAGCACTAAGTTTTGGGAGGCATGTTCACATGAGCTTGCCCATGGTAGATGAAACAGCTGCATTTCTCCTTACTTCACTGCTTAAAAGAGCTTCGACAAATGGGAATGTATTTGTTCTTGGACTTTGGGACGTGGGCTCAGCAGTCTGGGAGGGCCTGACCTGGCAGTGAGCCACCAAGAGTTTGTCTGTGCACAAAGTTGTGCAGGGGGTCCCCGGTGTATGTCTCCCCCTTAGCCGTCGTTTTGAATATCCAATCGTTCATCAATAGGGGAACGTGTTTGAATTCATGTAGGTCCTGATCCACAAATCCACCGCTTCACCTTTTGTGTGGCTTTTCTGTGGGTGCTTAGCACCCACTGGCAGCCAGCGCCCGCCCCAGCGCCTCCCGTCCACCACGAAACAGCTGTTCCCCGGCTTGCTGCAGGCACTGGGAGGGAGGGGAAGGAGAGGGGACAGGGCACACTCAGAGGAGGAGGCGGAACTGGGCAGGAAGAGGCGGGGCGAGCCATTATTTCTTTGGGGAATAATTCCCCAGTATCCGTCGTTTCAGTATCCGTTGCCCTTTTCAAGAATGCAACCCCAACATATACCGGGGACCCCCTGTACCACTTTAGCTATACAGGTATTGTTATATTGGTACAATCCCCTTCTGTGGATGCATTTACATCCATGTAGATGTAGGTGTTTTATATGGGTATCACTCTTCCTATATGTGAAAGGTAATAAGCTGTACTGGTGTAAGGCACCTTTATACTGTTGTAAGTGTGTCCTCACTAGGGGGGTTGTACCAGTATAACTTCTTTTTTGTCTGTTTAAAAAAAAACAAAAACTCATACCCCTAATCAAGAGGGTTTTGTGCTGGTTTAACTGTGTTTAGACCAGGTCCAAGAATCTAAGGGGAAGATCAAGAGGTCAATCAGAAGAGAGGGATCGGGGGGAGCATCTCTCTGGATGACTGGGGAAGAAGGTCAAAGGCTCTGAAGGGGTCTGTTTGTCAACTGGCCTGAGATGTTGGTGGATCCAGGCCCCATTTAGGAGCCAATTGTGCCTGAAAGGCACAGCACAAATCTGCCCCCAAAGGGAAGCACTGAGAATCCTCATGACAAGGACAACTGCAGTTATGTGACAATGTACAGCATGGGGAGGCTTCTTGTACCCGCCGGTCCCCTGCATATCCGTGCAGCAGCCACGAACAGTCTGGCCCTCTCTCAATCCACTCCTGACCCCCACTGGTTCCTCCTAGGGAACCCTGGAGTTCTCCCCCCAAGCCTGCAGGCATCCTATTACAACCACCATTCTTCTAGCCGAGGAAGACTGGATGAGGCTCTTTTGCACACCCATCAACGCTGCTTCTTGATCACCAGAAGTATTGCTGACTGGAAAATTGTGTCTGGCAACCCTTTCTCCTCCTGTAGGAGCTAAGTTGTCCTCCCACTGCACCCAACTCCTGCCAACCCAGAGTGATCCATACAGAGTAACAGACACTTAAATGCAGCACCTGGCAGTGCAAAGTGCCATTGCCAGGCATGATGGAATACACCCCTGTATTCACACCTCGCACACTATTGTAATCATCTTTGTACAAAGTATGCCTTATAAGGTATCATTTGAAAACTCATAATTTGCTGATCAGTACTGTCTGGGGGAAGGGTCCTGACCTTAGAGTTTGGTCAGTATTCTGCTGGAGCATGTGGTGAGAAAGATTGCTTTGCAACTAAGATAGTTTCTTAAGTAAATACTAGTGAGTATTATATTGTTATTTTTCTCAAAACCAATTCTGACTTTAATGCCTCATTATGTGCACTCACTTAAAATCTCTCTCTTTGTAGTTAATAAACTTGTTTTACTGTTTTATCTAATCTGGTGTGTTTAAATTGGAGTACTCTATTTAAAATAGCAAACTGGCACATTATTCCCTTACAGGAATAACAGACTTAATATATTTGTACTGTCCAGGAGAGGGGTGGGAGGTACAGGACATACATTTCTGGAGGAAGATCTGGGACTGGGGATGTGTTGAGGTCACCCTGCAGCATTACCCTGGCTGGTAAGAGCCAAGCTATGGCTGGCTGGCTGCAGCACACACATAGCTGAGAGTGCTTTACATGTTGGAGGCTGTTTGTGAGCAGTCCTGGTTGAAGTTTACAGCAGCAAGGCATTGTAAAGGGCACCCACAGGTTACCGGGCAGGGTGGCATTAGTGTGAATTGTGCCTTGGTATGTCCCAGCAGGTCATTGGGATAGCTCTAAAAATGCTATTTTTAATGCATTGAAACAATAACATGCTTTGTGTTTTGATGGGACTCTTTTAGAGCCCAAAGGATGTTATTTAGTAATAGCAGGATTTTCTAGCTGCTGGAAAAGCAGGCATTGTACCCTTCCCCTAGCCATAAAAGTGACATGAGAGTGCTCTCATCTGGATTTTCACTTCATTACATTTGGAGGAAGCGTGAGACATCATATCACTTCTTTGCTCTAAAAAGGCCATCATTCTGCCTACCATCATAGCCTTACTCAGATTGCAATAGGGATTAAAAAAATGCTGTCCAAAGCTGTATTTAGTATTAACCTGCTTTCATTTTAAATATTTGTTAAATCAGATAGAGACAATACACTTTTGATGAACCCTGCACAATTATTTAAATGAAGAGGGTCTAAATTAAACACTGTTTTTGACACAATTTCTGAATTATGTATATTATTTAAATATTTCACATTGATCTTCTTTACAGTAAACTTCTGCTCAAGTGCGTATTTTCGATGGGCCAAATCTTGAAGTCCTGACTCAGTGCCAGATTGTGCCTGACCTTATGTGAATATCAGTGTTACCAACTCTTATCACAGGACCCATGTTAAAAAAAAAAATCAACAAGTACGATTGTGTGTTTGTTTTTTTAAAAACCCAGCTCCTGGAGTCATGTTATTATGTGAGACTCTCAAGTTTTCATTTAAAACACAAGAAGTTTCTAGCTTTCATAGTTGCAGAGAAAAGCTTGAAAAAAAGAATCCTAATGGCTCAAGCACCAAAAGGCAAATTAACGCCTCCCCCCAATATTTATTATATGTAAAATCAAATTATTTTGAAGCCAGTTTAATCACTTTTGAGGGTCTGATGCCTTGTTTTTGGAACTGGCAGTTCTGGGGCTTAAATATTGTAGCCACAGCACTGTAAGGGAGCATGAGAAGGGGTTTACTCACTCCTTGTGGCAGGTGTGGCATAGCAGCTCTCTCTCCATATGGCGCCCCCTGCCGATGGGCACTCCATCCCTGGGGTAGTCCCTTTTCCTGTAACCTCTGGCCAGGTCACGATTTAATCCACATAAAACAGTCCAACATCCTCACAAGAGGGTCTTTGGCCCCAGTGGCCCACATCCTTGCCTCAGGTCTTTCCAATGTCCGTGGACCCTTCTCCTGACTCATGTCACCTTACCAGTGGCTGGTAGGGGAGCCCAGGCCCCCCACTACTCTGGGTCCCAGCCCAGGGACACTAAAACCAGCCACTAAGGCCTTCACACTCCAACTCCTTGCTGCTGTTTCCATGGGCTCCTTCTTACACAGCCTCTCTCAGGGTTGCCCTTTTAAGCCTCTTACGCTCCCCGTACTCCGTCCCTCCACAGAACCCCTCTGTCTCTCCCTGGCTGTCCAAGTTCTACCATACGTTCAGGGCGTACCACCAGAGCCTTCTCCACCCCAGTGGCTGCTTTAGGTCTTCCCAGCTACTTGCCAGCCTCCTCTATCCAGGCTAGGATCCCAGGGCTTATTTGCCTCCCGCCAGGCTTTCACCTTACCGCTTTTCTACTCCCAGAGAGTGACTGTAGACTGCAGCCCCCCTTCTATTACAGACTTCCTCTCTTTATACTAACCAGCCTGCTCTTGCCCAGCAGGACTTCATGGTCAGCTAGGCCTGGCTCTCCTTCCAGGAGCAGCCAGATGACATAACTGGCCTCTCAGGCCCACATTAACCCATTCAGGGCCTATTTAGGGTACACACCCCACCACAGAACACCAACAGTGCCTGAAGTCTGACACAGCAGCACACTGGTTTTCACTGACCAAAGCCTCCCAAAGTGTAGTACTTTTCTAGTGTCTCCCAGAGAACTATTGATTTAAGCTTTCAGCCAGCCTTGCTTTTAATACACTTAGAAGTTTTAATCAATTTGACTGTCTCTTGTTGTCATACAAAACAACGGAAGGAACAAAGCTTGAGATCCGGTCCACAAAAACAAACCTTAAGATCCAGACGAAGCAGAGCAGTTCTATCTGTGCGGCTGGACAGTGTTGGGAAATGAATCATTTCATTTAAAAGGGTCTGCTAGCAAGCTTCAAACACCCTATGAAAGAGGTGACGGATACAAACAGAATAGATTAATGTCAGTCCATGTTTGAAGGTTCTCAGTGAGGATTTTCAGAGGACTAGAAATGCTTGTGGAGGGGGGAAAAAAAGTAATAAAATCAATTTTACCCTGACAGGCAGGCAAGTTAGAACAGTGGGTCCTTTTTCAGATTGACCGTTCTTCTTGCCTTGCCTTTCCCTGACCACTAACACCCCAGATCCTCAGCCTGGAGGAGCCTCATCAATGCAATGCTGGAGTAAGGGATGCTGAAGAGAGTTTAAAAATTAATCATTAGTGTTTGCACATCTACTTTGCAAGAGATGGAGGATATTTTCTACACTAAGCTCTCAATTCTGACTCAGATGTGATGCCCACACAGGAGAGCAGAGGGGAATAAACCCCAATACCCTTTATTCCCCTGCCTGGGTTACCTGAACCTTTGGATTGAGGGCACAAAGGTCAGGGGGCACTGGATCACCTTACTTCTGCCGTAGGTGAGCAGGGAAAGGTGGGGAATGGATGGAACCTTGACTCTGCTTCCTCCTCCCCACTACACCCAACAGAGCTGAGCCCTGAGCCGCACACTAGGTAGAGGCCAGAAATAAATTACTCCCCCCCGGAGCTACAATTCCTCCCCTGCACTGTGTTACATGGGGTATGCCAATGGGACACAATCTAGTCTTGCATTTGAAGAACATTTTCTAACTATCCTCACTAAAATCATTTTGCACATTTCCCCAGGAAATTCTAGACTGGTAATGTATTAAACTCCTCTCCCCAATGTGTATGGGAGTTTGGTCATCTCAGGTACAAACTTTGGTGTGTACAGTCTAGTCCTGCTTTTCACACTGACTTGAGGTGTGATCTTGGCCAAATCTCCTAATCTCTACAGGCCAGGTTTTTAAAGATATTTAGGTGCCTAAAGATGCACCTTAGATAGGTACTTAGTGGGATTTTCAAAAGCACAAGGGGAATTAGATGCATAGGCTCACTTGCATAACCCACTAGATGCCTATCTGCATCTCTAGGCACCTAGCTACATTTAAAAATTTGACTTAGGCACCTAATCCTATTGACTTTCAATAATACTTAGGGTTTGAACACCTACGCCACTCTTGAAAATTGAATGTAGGCACCTAAGTGACTTGGGCACTTTAGATGATTTTTCCCCAAATTCTTTTGCAACAAAATATTTCATCCACAAATATTTCATCCTCGAACAAAATGAAAATACCAAACTGGAGGATACACTTCTTTAAAGCACCCGGCTTCCATAACTCTAGAACAGAGTATATTTTTATAAAGTAACAAAAAGTTAAGAATACAAAATGCGAATGACTATAACCATTTCAATGCAGTTCACCTTCTCCTTTAGACTCTGCTGGGGAACGGGATGTGAAGATTGAGTGTTAAGCATGAGGTATCTGGGCTAAAGGCAAGTGTGTTTATTAGGCCATGATGGGGTTAGGAATCGGAGATACCAGATACAGGCTCATAGGCAAGGTGCTTCTAAGTGACAGTAGCTTCAGTAGGTTTGCAACATATGAGCTTCATCCCCATTCACCATTTTGCACAAATCGGGAAAGACCTGCAGATGTGTGCACACGCTGCCATTTATATTTTATTTTTGTGGCGGACTTCATACAGATCTTACATTGACAATGTATATAGTATTTGTGACCAAAAAAGACTGAGTACATTCCTTTCATGTATCATGCAAAGGCAGCCTATATGGAAAGCAGAAGGGATGCAGGCAAATGTTCAAGGAGATGTGACTAGAATAAGCTTTTTCTGAAGTCCTGCAATCACAAGTAATAATTTATTCTTTTTTCTCCTAAGACTCAGAAATCATATTTTAAGTGCCTGCCACAGACTGTCAGCAGCGGCATTTCAAGAAGCAGTTCAGCCTTTATCAACATTCAACAGCATTGTAATTCAGTAATAATTAATGTAACATTAAAATACACTCTTACCTTTCTAGATAAGAAAGTGCTCAGTCTTTAATTCATTTCTTCTTTATTGCCATAATATGATCAGCATGAAGTAATTTAATATGTCAATTTCCGTGGAACTTCTAGTGGAATTCAGTCACAGCTCATAAAAAACACCACCTGCTGTCTGATTGGGTACCACATTCTAGTTCGCTAGAGCTCTTCTTCACTGTACCTAGTGGGTCATCTTTTGATGTTACCTCGTGTGTCTGTTTTAAAATAAAAATCAAGAAAACATTTCTGTAAAAGCCACACAGTGCATTCTCCATTGCTTTACAGGTTTTATTTTTTTTTTTTTTTACACCAGGCTTTGTCTCAGAATGAAGAAGAAACAAGGTTAAAACTATAATTTTTAACCTTTGAAAAGAACGAACAAACTTTTAGGTCAACTAGATGCCCGTTTAGCAGTTTGAGGGCCTGATTCCTACACCCTTTTACTCATAAGAGTAGTTTCATTAATATCAACAGGATTAGCGGTCAGATTTTTTTAAGGGATTTAGGGATTTTCAAAAGTTTGGGGATTTGAACTTCCAAGTGTTTAGTATTTAGTTCATTTAAATTTTATTGCTAAAGAAATCACTCCATTTAAATATTCACTTCAGTTGGAGTTAGGCATCTAGAGGGATTTTCTAAAGCCTGGGGTTGCTTATCTGTATTGTTAGGTGCCTAAATAACTTTAAAAATCTGGCCTTGTGGACATAAGGACAACAGATAAGATTTTCAAAGATCCTATGAGAGTTAGGAGCCTGACTCCCACTGAATTTCAATGGGATTTGGACAAAACTGCATAAGATGCCTTTGAAGCTCAAGTCTAGATGCATTGGTAAGGACTGCAGGATTGAGGCATCTGATGTCAGCTGCACCAGCCAGGGCTCACTTTCTCCCATTCAGTTCCATGTGCTCTTAACCACTTTGGAAATGTGGCTGCTCCAAATCCCAGCCTCCTGATCAAGAGAGTAATCACAGCTCTGACTACTGATGGGAGACAGCAGCAATGGCGCACCAAGGCTCAGCACACCCCAAGTTAAGCATTAAGGCCCGATTCTGCCTTGTCAACAGGACTACTCACGTACACTCGGCTTATTGGAAGGTAGGAACAATCAGGCCCTAGGGTAGGAAGGACAAGCTTATAATACCACTCCTAACAACCTGAAATACCAGTACTAGTGATGTGAATCAAAACCATTGCTGTATCAGTGACTTTAGTAAGCTGTCTGAAGCCAAGTAAGTATTCAGTGTTGTTGGAGCCATGTCGGTCCCACTGTCCCAGGCTATTAGAGACAAGATGAGTGAGGTAATATCTTTGATTGGGCCAACTTCTGTTGGTGAGAGAGACAAGCTTTCAAGAAATTGGTCTAATCAAAGATGTTACCTCACCTACTTCATCTCTCTGAAACCAAATACATCTATTACATGCGCATCACATTTGTCTAAGCCAACACTTCTCACACAAATAATGGTGATGTTAAACAGTTTACTGTGCCTTCAGTTCACTTCACCTTCTGTTGTCTGATACTGCGTACAGACATGTGACTTCAGTACAGTAGCTCTCATGTGGGACGGAATGCTGGACAAGAAACTTCATTATGATCAAATGACACTTCTATTCAACTACATGTCACAGTCCCTTCACTACAGCTATTTTGAAAAAACAAACAAAACAAACAAACCCTTTACCATTTAAAAAGCCTTATTACCACTGAATTGGAATTCCATCAATTAACTTTTAACTAGCAAAAAAATGAAAGGAACACATAATGTTGGCTATGTACAGACCAAGTGCCATAGAAAAATGTAAATATTTCCATGGTCTCACTTGCTTAAAAGATGGCGTATCATTGGTTAAATAGAAAAGAATGTTACCCACCCACAGCAAATCAGATATAATGAGAGGCAGAAAACCAAAGTATTTCTTTAGCTCGGGAATGGAATCTTGTGCATTGTTAAGCCAGAGCCATTCAGTAAATTCTAAGAAATGGCATTAAAAGTCAACAAGACACAGATAAATACGAATTCCACAGCACACACAAAGCAGCAGCCTCACTCAGTCTCTGTGCAGATTAAGGGCCAGATTTTCAGGTATTTAGGCACCTAAAGATGTAGATGTTGCCTAATGGGATTTTCAAAAGCCCCTAAGCAGGTTAGGCATCTAAATGCCTTTAAAAATCTGGCACTAAATCCCCACCTTGAGGCTGTGTGCACAGCTCTGTTCTGCGGGAACCTCATCTCTAATTTGGTCTAATCTATTCACTCTTCCAACTGTGCCTAGGTTTGTCTCCTGCACTTCCCAGAGTGCAAGTACTATGAATGCTGCCCTGTAGCCGTGGTCTATTTCCCCGCTTGTGTCCTACCATTGCCAATTCCACTTGCCATGTTGCTCCCCTGGATTCTTATTTACAAAAGAGAGATTCTACCTTTTCTCACCACACCTTGGAACATCCTTCTTGACCCTGTAATGCAATCACAGCAGCAGCTGAGCAGTGTTACTGACTCAGATATTGTGACTCGGTGACTTTGAACCTAAGTCATCAAAGAAGAACGTATCTTAGACTGGTGAGGTTCCATAGAGCACACAAGCCTGAGGAGAGATTTTAAGAATCAATTTCCCCATCGTTTTAGCCATGTAACTGCATATGCAGATATGGTAATTTTGCATGCATTTGATTAGCTGTGACCATTTGCTGATGCAAATACCAGATCTGTGCACATAGCTGCACACGCCTCTGCTTTATGGAAATCTGGCCTTTAATACACAGTTCAGTTTCTTTGTAAACTATGCATTTGTCTTGATTGTTTGTACCAATAGCAGGAGAGCCACAGGAAAAATAAAAGTGTCTTGATCCCAAGTTCCAGGCCACATTATGTGGAGTCACTTGGGGTTTGATCCACTGTTATTCTTCCTGATCTCAATTCTCATCCTTATTCACTTTTATGTTAATTTGTGTGTGTGGTAAATTTGGTGCTCATGAAGTTAAGGACAGATTGCAATGGCTAAAGCCAAGCATAGTGTGCCAGCACACAGCCAGCTTTTGAACAACACTCTCCCAATGTATCTCACTCCTGATCTGCAACACTTTGTAATCCAAAATGCTAAACCTTTCCTGTAACTGCCACTAACAACAAATAATAAACTGGGATTCAGACTGTTGTATTGTGATTAGCTAAACTAGAGCGTGATCACACATGACCATACGGTCAAGGACCTTTACCACATCACAACTACATTATGGATCATGCTTCATCACATCTGATCTTTCTCCCGCTTTCATGCTCCATGTACATGGGCCGTTATACATCCATTTAAAACAACCGGAGGTGTCAGAACACCTAATAGCTGTGGTTGATGAGCACTCTGTGGAGCTTGGGGGTATGGGGTTGTGCTAAAATGGCCTTTGTGCCCCTCCACCTGCGATTCTGGGCCATCTATGTGCTGGTCCAGTCCCTAAATGTAATTTAGAGCAGACTAAAGGCTGCTTTATATTCCTGCAGCTGCTAACAGCTTCAAAGGGCTGATCAACAGCTGGAGATCGCTGGGGTACAGGGACAACATGGCCAGATCCCCCACACTGATTGCAGGAGGCTGGGGTTGGTGTAGGAGCCAGTCTGGAAGATGTATGGCACCTGAGGCTCCTCCTGTGCTCCATCTATACCAGCTTTATCATTGGCTTGCACCGGTGGTAAATTGTGAAACAGTCAAATACAGTGCAAAGTCTGGCGTGTTACACTCAGAAAGTCCTGCTTGTCACACAGAAAGACGGTCCTGAGTGGGGTCAGGCTCAACACAGAAAAAACAGTTTTCGTTTTGAAAGCCAGCTCTTCTGATCCTCCCCCTGGCCTCAGTCCATTTCAAAACAGCCAGGAGAATGTTGGCAGCTGCTCCCTCTATCCAGAGAGGAATTTAAAACTGCTGAGCAGGGCCACACAAAATAACCCTCCATCAATAACTTAGAGTCAGTCCTGCTGCCATCCCCACATAGAACTCCCAGTGACTGCCAAGAGAGCCCTACGCACAGGAGGACTGCAGGTTTGCGCTCTGAGTTTTCCATGATGGAAAGATATCAGCTTAACTCAGACGTGTCTTCACATCCAAATTCAACAACTACGTTGACATGTTTATCGAAGCGCACTCCACCAACTCCTGCTGTTTACAGGCATCCAAAGAAACTCTTTCAGCATATACTTAATAAAGACACTGATTGGCAAAACATGCAGCCCATGCCTGTTAACTCCTGACTAACAGAAAACCACTTGTGTGCCAAAAAATAAATAAATAAACCACACGTCAGCAGTAAGAACATGAGCAGCAATCCAGCACCACCATCAGTCCACAAAGCCAAAGGCAGTCTAGATGATTTTTTCCATGTTGTGCCTTTCGTGGCAAAGTTCAGCTGAACTTTAAAAACTCTTATTTTATTCGCTCTTTTCTATTCAGGAATTGGAGCGCCAGCCACGCACAGCCTGTATCACAGGAATAATCTTTTCACTTTGATGGATGTCTCTGACATCGCTATAAACCAGGATTTAACGCCACTGCAGTCAATGTGTTTTACACCAGTGTAAGCAAGCCCAGAATCAGGCCTGATGGGACTGCACGCTGGGGTAAGCCTTCATCATGCAAGTAAGGCTTTGCAGCATCCAGCCCCCATTTTAATACTCGTTTCATTATTTTAATTAAAACATTTTCATGTTTTCAATGATTAACACGTTCACATTTAACTCCAAAGACTGACTCATGCTGGTCTAAAAATGTTAATGGTTTTATCATCTAGGCTGTTTAACAATTTAAGGCTGTTTCTTCAAATATCAATTATAGATTTTTTTTAAAATTAGGCATCAGGTTATTTCTTTCTCTTAGAATTATTTTGTAATATTGCACATTTTTCTTTATGCAGAGGTCATAAGAGCAAGTTACTCGTAAATCGTAACATCTCAGTTCCTATTCAAGGACACCATTTCCAATAACTGCCTAGAGCTAGAAACTCTGTGGGTTATTTGCATCCCTAGTGCAACTGCATTGCCTTCATTGGAGTTACACCGAGACAAGTTCAGTCCTATATTTATATAAGAATATGCTATGCTGGGCCACTGTTATAGCCCTCATCCTCCCATCCCCCTTTCTTTGTCTATTGTCATCAATCGCTGTGTTGTGTGTAATAATGGCCTGATCCTTCTCCCTTTGACGTCAGTGAGAGTTTTGCCTTCAAAAAAAGAGCAGAACTGGAGCCTTAAAGCCGCAATCTTGCAAAGACATCCACGTGTGTTTAAAGAAACGCACATACCCAACTCTTTGCAGGACCAAGGCCTCAGATGGTAAGCTCCTGGAGTGTGGCACCACCATGTTTTTAACTGTCTGCAAGGCACCATGCACATATGTGGCACTGAATAACCAACAGTAATACCTGTGCAACTACATTCCCTTTGCCCCTTGCTATCTTAAGCAGTCTTCTTGGTTTTCTAGTTAAGATTTCAGATTTGTCTGGCTTCTTTATCCCAGACTTTTTGGGGGCAGATTTACATTTGCCAGAATTATAGAGGCCTTTAGAAGCTCATTAGCATGAGTCTCATGAAAGATTCCCCAGCTGCACAACCTCCTCACGTTTTCATTTAGGTTTTACACTGACTCGTTCTCTTCCTCTTGCTATTCATTATTTCATTTCTAGTTTTACATGAATCATATTTACTGGGTAGGTTTCCCATTTGGTGTACATAGGACTTGTGAAACATATTTAAAATGTAGTTTATAGCACTACTGCCTTGTGCTGAAAACCTGCTAGATCACACAAGCTAAGCAAGATAGGCTGGCTTCACATATGGGTGAAAAACCTTGACCTCACTCATAGAAGAAGTTTTGTCATTGACGTTAATGGGATAACGATTTTGCCCCTAGGTTCTAGCACTGACCCAGTGCCCCAGTATCATACTAGGGGACATTGTGCTTTTGAATGTCACATCTTTCAGTGGTATGTAAAACAGAGGCCCGGATCACTGCTGGTCAAAAATAATTGAAAAGCTATTGCTGCCAAAAATGTCAAAGTTGTTTTCATTTCAAAATATCTGAAATGGGACCCATATTGTTTTCCCAGCATTTTTACAGGGCTTTGGAGCTGTGCTCTGGCTCCGCTCCAGCTCCAGGCAAAAACCTGCAGCTCCACTGCTCTGGAGCTGCTCCGCGCTCCAGCTCTGGGCTCTGCTCAGGGCCAGCTCCAGGTTTTCTGCCGTCCCAAGCGGGAAAAAAGAAAAAAAAGAAAAAAGCTGCGGCAGCGCGATCGCGCCGCTCCGCTCTTCGGCGGCAATTCGGCGGCAGGTCCTTCGCTCCAAGAGGGACTGAGGGATCCGCCGCCGAATTGCCACCGAAGACCTGGACATGCCGCCCCAATAGTGGCCGGAGTGCCACCCCTTGGTATTGGCCACCCCAAGCACCTGCTTCTTTAAAGCCCTGTTTTTAAATTATTTTTTTCCCCTGCCCACAAAATTCTCAAAAAACACTGAAAACAGAAGTTGACAATTTTCTTTTGCTAAATCAATTTTGCGAAGAATGTTAAAGCACTAAATTCTTTCATGGAAAATTAAAAATGCTGACAACTTTATATAACAAATTCCATTTCCAAAAAAAAAGCTATTTTAAAATGAAAAAATATGTCATTCGGAAAAGGGCCATCAACTCTCCTTGGAATCATTAGGGGTTCTGTAGGGCCTTTGTAATGGTCAGCATAGGGAGGTTAACCTAGGTAGTCCTGTCCTAAGTCCAGCTCAGGTATTTGCATTCTCCTTTATTCCAATGAAGTTTCAACTGGAAAAGTCATTATACGCTTCCTGCCCTAAACGCTACTGCTGTTAAACAGTTGGTGAATGAAGCAATTCTTCAGTATGGTATTACACATCTGTTAAGCTGATGTGGCATTTTAGAATCCTTCAGGACATAATGCATTCTATAAATGTACAATTATAATTTCATTTTATAGACATATATTACATGATGATGTAGTGTACTATAAAGTCCATCATGAGTGCTGACAAAAAAGCCAAAACATTTGTATCACACCAATCATAAGTATTCTTTATATGTCACTGCTACAGAGTAAGTGTTGAGAAACGTTTTAGAACATTTTAAAAAGTCAGAGCAGGAACATTTCTTGTATCCATCCAAATGCAGAGTGCTCAGAGGGAACCATACAAATCTCTAAAATTACTTTTTCTGTACTTAAAAAAATATCACAAATTTAGTGCTTGTTTTTAAATATATTTATCTTGTCCCAACTAGCAAATGCTTTGGG
Organism: Terrapene triunguis; assembly: GCF_002925995.2. Taxonomy (NCBI): domain Eukaryota; kingdom Metazoa; phylum Chordata; order Testudines; family Emydidae; genus Terrapene; species Terrapene triunguis. The sequence goes on along the minus strand of NW_020664483.1, from coordinate 13,167,587 downwards.
ACCTAACTTTGATCGTTCTTAGGGTGGTCTTGCCCAGCAACCCATCTGCTGCTACTGTTGCAACTGGCAACACGCAAACAGAATTAGAGGCGCTTTGCCACAGCCCTTCGTAAAAGTCAGAGGCATGCAGATCTCCAGGGTGCAAAGGGGGAAAATACTGGTTTTACCATCCAGTGGGACATCACTGCATGCTCATGTTGCCAGCTTGTGGGCTGGTAGAAAGAGGGGGGTCAAGCACCTGGTTCGTGGGTGCTCTTCCTTGTCTTAGGAATGCAGGGACTATGATTGGCCCTGCCCTGAAGCACCTTGCTCCCTCCCTACTGCACACCCTTGCTAAGAACAGAGACAATGGCTTTAAGTTATTAGTCAGATTACTCCTTCGTCCTTGTTTAACTACCATCGAGGTCACAGAATATCACCACTGTGCCATGACATGCTTATCCTTTGTATGACAGTAGGCCTCAGGTCAGGATCGGTGTCCCACTGGGCCAGGTGCTGTACCAAACACATAAGTAGATACAACATCTGTCTTGAAGAACTTTCAATCTAAGTAAAACAAAGTGAGCATGATAAACAAAAAGAGGGGAGGGAGGCAGAGGTCAAGAACAACAGTAAAACAAGAACCACTGCTCTTCTTTCAGAAACTCATATGAACCACAAGATTTGTCCACTGCACATCAATCATTTCAGTACTTTAGGACAAGTGTTTGGCTCTTACACAAAGCATCATCTAATTTGCCTGCTTTAGCGAGAGGAAATTGGCAAAGCTTCTGACGAATCAATTAATTCCATAGATGGTTCATCTAAAATAAGCAACTCATTCGTGAGGGTTATTGATGTGCACTGCAGCAGTGGATACGGGATAACCTGTCAGTTCGCTATCAGTAGGAAGCTGAATTGGCACAGGACGCCTCAATCAGTGAGCGATGAACATCAAAGAGTAGGAGAGGTTTGGTACAGATAGTCCACCTGTAAGCTTCCCTGAATCCCTGGAGCCTACAAAACTGGGCAAAAGGGCTTTTTGGATGCAAGTTTCTAAGCTGTTTCTAGCTTAGAAATGGCATAGTAATATTTCAGTACTGTACTTCTGCTTCTAGTCTAGGATGTGCAGAGACATGCCAAAAAAAAAAAATCCACGAAAGTTTGAAAGATTCATTTTGAGTTTTATGCAACAGTCTAGATCGGTTCTTGTTTTTACTCAAACAGTTTCATCCATCTGTACCATCACTTTGCTGAACCAACATTTTTCAAAAAGCCAACTCCTGGCAATCACAAAGCTTGAGGCATTCCATGACATTTGAAAGTATGAGGCCTCCTCCCTGTGTATTGATTACCAACAAAGCATTACAGCACAAGTCAATCAGAAGTCAAGTGTCTCTGAAAAGTTCTTCATGTAGGGACTTTATTTTCATGGCTGCAGTTGAACAAACAAGCAAGATTGATTCCTCGCTCCCCTCCCAATCCAAAAGTCATCTTTAGAATATAACTCCCCCCCCAACCCCAAACAGTTCTCCTTGTGTCCCCGTTTACTCAAATCTGATCCTGGATTAACAGTGCCAGAAACGGCTTCTTCCACCTTTAAATGGCCAAGAATGGAAAGTCTCTTGTCAGAACTTGACCTCTCTGTAGTCCTCTATGTCTTTGTCATCTCAGGGCTAGGCTACAGTGTACTCTACTTCGGGCTACACTTGATGGTCAACAGGAAGCCGCAGTTACTGCAGCATGTGGTTGTTCACTTTCTGATCAGGCAGAGCAGAGAGCAGCGGCTGCTGGCCGGGTGCCCAGCTCTGAAGGCAGCGCCACGCCAGCAACAGCACAGAAGTAAGGGTGGCAAAGTGATATTTGTCAAAATCACTTTTCAGAGCAGACCACCATTACTTCTGTGCTGCTGCTGCCGCCCTGTGGATGACGGCCTGAGCCCAGGCTGCCTCCCGCTGAAGGATTGGGGGGGATAGGAGAGCCCAAGGCCAGGCGGCGGGGTTCCGGCTGTCCTCTTTATCCCCACCTCCCGAATGTGCACAGTCCTTCTGCACAAGCCCCAGCCACCCAGGGCTGACAGCAGAGCTCTTTAAAACAAAGCAAAACAAACAAACAAAGCCCAGCAACCAGCTCATGCCTCCCTTGACACATTCCTTGGGAGGCCCGCCCCATAGATTGAGAACCGCTCATCTCAACCAATCCACTGCTGTGTTTAAACTGAACTGTTTGGTAACTCCAGTTAAATAGCAAAGTGTTGAATATTGACCCTTTCCAGGGGTAAGGGACCTTTAATATCTGAACTGTCCAGGAGAGGGCTGGAGAAAATTGACTCAGGACTCCTCAATCAGCGAGCGATGAACATCAAAGAGTATGAGAGGTTTGGTACAGATACTCCACCTACAGTATTTTTTGGGGAAAATTCTGGACTGGGAGTGTGGGGGGGGGGGGGTCACCCTGTAAGAAGTAACCCAGGCTGGTGGTAGCCAGGATATGACTGGTGTGTGGCTGACAGGTGAGAGTTGCTGGACCAGGGCTGTAGCTATACATAGACATTCTGGGTCTGACCTGAATGCTGGTAGACTGTGCGCAGCCCAGGTTGGGAGCTGCAACAGCAGAGCATTGTGCGGCACCAGGGTTATGGGGCAGACGGTGACAAACTCTCACCAGTCTGGATTGCATCCTGGAATATGACACCCCCTATGTCCCACCCAGAAATCACCTGTATGGTTGAGAACTCCAATTTAAATGCAACATTTTCTTTCAAACAATTTAAATCTGTGTTAATTGCAAAGCTTATAAGTGAAAACCCAAAGCTATGACAATAAGAATTCCTTGCTAACAGCTGAATTTGGAAACTAGCGTATACAGATTTCAGTGGTGGTTTTAACCCAAATGTTTATTACCAAGTATCTGGTGTTTTAGACCATATAGTACTCCTCGTTTAATAGCAGATTGAACCTTCTAACAGGGCAGTTCAGACAGGAGTCTCGCTAGCAGTCCTACAGGAATGGGAAACAAACCTTCTAAATTAATTCTGAGAAGTCTGACTACCTGTACTCTAATCCTGGGCCACAGCATAAATGCTTACTTCTTGATTTTAGGGTTTTGTTCTATTTTCTAACTTGAATGATTATTTTTCTTCATTTCAAGAAGTTCATGTGTAGGCTTTTGCCCAAATCAAGAGATTTATGTAGACGGTTGAGATTTTATCTGGTTGTTCTGAGAATGTACAGACACTTCCTATAAAAAGTTATTACTACAGCTGGTATTGCTGAGCCTGCTGCCATCTTGCTGAAAATGAAGGCCCAGCTGCTCCTCTAGGCGAACTATTACTGCATAGGCAAATGGAAACTCAAAATGTGAACATGTGCACTCTCTTTCACAGGCTTCCAACTGGGGGAGGGATTTGGAGTTGGCAGCTTCTGAAAACCCCGGATCCACTTGGCTGCTCTATTCCTTCACATTGCTTACCAGTCCCAGGGAAACAGCTCCACAGATATGCTCTTATAGACTCCCAGTTCACTGCAGTTCCCCAGACTGCACCCCCACCCCCACACAGCCTGGGTGGTGGGGGGAACCACAGTGCTGTGGAGTAAAAGCTGAAGATCAGAACTTGAGCTGGTCCAAAACAAAAAACAAAAAAAAAAGTCCTTTAAAAAAAATGAAATTTTAAAGTTGTTCCTATTTTGCAAGTGTCTAAATGGAACAAGTTAATTTTTTTTAAATTGTGAAGTGTTTTCTCAAATTTTTAGAATTTTTAATGTTAAAATGAAATGTTGTCCTCCTTTCCCTCCAAGTACGATAAAAATGAATGACAGGCATCCAGATTTTTTCATTTTCTGTTTTTTCCTTTTGCTACTCTAATTTTGCAAGGTGGGAGAAGTTTTCAAAAGTTACAAAGTGGTCAAAGGAAAAAGAAAAAGAGGAGCAGGGGGAAGTTACAGCTGGGCAGCATTCATTCCGTTGCAGCTGGAGCCAAAAAAGGAGGAAGAAAGGGGGTGGAAATAAAAATTTGAAATGTCAAAAAAAGGAAATGGTTTGCAAAAAATGAAACCAAATGTGTGACGGGTTCGGTCACAGAGACCCCCTTGTAACTGTTACCTGATGTGCTGAGACTACCTCTGAGCCCACTTCCCCTGCCAGCTTGGGACTCCAGAGCCCTGCCTTGTTGAACCAGACACACTAGCCTGCTGCAACACAGACCAGGTCTGGTCCACGCTCCCAAAGCTGCAGACTTTAACCAAAAACTGCTCAGCAGGTCACCTATCTCCAGCACCCAGACAACCAGTTCCCAATGGGATCCAAACCACAAATAAATCCGTTTTACTCTGTATAAAGCTTTTACTGGGTAAACTCATAAATTGTTCGCCCTCTATATCATTGATAGAGAGATATGCACAGCTGTTTGCTCCCCCAGGTATTAATCACTTACCTGGGTTCAATAATAAACAAACGTGATTTTATTAAGAATAAAAAGTAGGATTTAAGTGGTTTCAAGTAATAACAGACAAAACAAAGTAAGTCACCAAGCAAAATAAAGCAAAAACACGCAAGTCTAAGCCTAATACATTAAGAAACTGTTTACAGGTAAAATCTCCCCCTCAGAGATGTTCCAATAAACTTCTTTCACAGACTAGACTCCTTCCTAGTCTGGGCCCAATCCTTTCCCCTGGTACAGCCGTTGTTAGTTCCAGCAGACATCTTAGGTGGCAAGCAGGGGTGTTCTCATGATTGGCGGCCCCCTTTGTTCTGTTCCACTCCCTTTTATAGCTTTAGGTACAAGGCGGGACTTTTTTGTCTCTCTGGGTCCCCACCCCTCCTTCTAAATAGAAAAGCACCAGGTTCAGGTATCCAGTATCAGGTGACATGTTCACATGTCTTGTGAGACCCCAGCCTCCATTCTTCCTGGGCTGGCTCACCCCAACATAGGAAGGTTTGCAAGTAAACAGAGCCATTTACAACCAATTGTCCTAGTCAATGGGAGCCATCAAGATTCTAAACCACCATCAGTGGCCCACACTTTGCATAATTACAATAGGACCTCAGAGTTATACTTTATATTTCTAGCTTCAGATACAAGAATGATACATACATACAAATAGGAGGAATATATTCAGTAGGTTATAACCTTTGTTATGATACCTTACAAGAGACCTTTTGCATAAAGCATATTCCAGTTACATCATATTCACACTTATAAACATATTTCCATAAAACATTATGGAATGCAACGGCACAGAATGAAAATCTTTATTTCATTCCATTCCAAAGTTTCTGAGTGAACAATTGTATTGAGAATTACACTTTCCTGCAAACCATTTGGTTTTCGATGAAATCCTATTTCTTCAGCAGGAAACTTCAACCAGCTCCAGTCAGCATTAGCTCACCTCTGCCCTCATTGAGCTTAATAAGGAAACAATGCCACGGCCATCCTCAACCCCCCCCAATCCAGATACAAAGAGGGACTCCCGTGGGGCCCGGGGAGGTGGAAGAGCATGCTGCGCAGTTAGCACTCTCCGTTCCTGTGCCGCCCCACAGCAGCTGGAATCAACTTGGTTTTGCTTCCCTCCCCTCCTGGAAGCGAACAGTAGCATTGAGTCCTATGGTCACTTGCAACCCTGACAGCGTGGAAGGAACAAACTAGAAATCTGCTTTAGATAATGTCAGTCATTAAAAAGAAAACCTGAAAAAAAATCAAACCTTGTTAAAATATCAAACTCTGAAAGGATTAAAGGCTTTCTTCACTAGAATGCGTCAGAATGAGATAGAAAGTGAGTCTCTTCCACTGTCACTTTTCTGAGATAGATTGTCCTAATCAGCTATTATAGTGCCATTAAGGGAAGGGATTGCTGAGCTGGTTACCAGCCGAGCTCCTGATCATTAACTGAACCTGTCGAGTGCGGGCAGGTTGCTATATTAGTGATCACATGGCAGAAGGTTTCATTAAAAAGCAGTCATTTTAGTCTGTTCAAATTCATCTCTTTCACATCAGTGGGGTCTCCCCCAACTCAGGTTGCCTTTTTTGGCCAGGTGGGAGTCTGCTTTCTTCCTGTCATCCCCCTAAAGGCCTACAGCCCTCAGGGGCAACAGAACTGAGTTTAACTCCAACAGGCAGAGTCTTCCTGGCTGACACATGGAAGTGAGCCCATGAAAGAGCTTTTGGTCCAAGTTGCTTCTTCAACAAGGTCCATCTGCCACAGCAGCCAAGAGAATACACTGTGACAACCTCCAAAAGAGGCACTCTGCATATTTTGAAAGGCTGGGGCAGTTGCTGAGATGAGCTTTTCTTCCATCCCACCCCTCCCACCATCAGGGACTGTTTGTTTCCTCTGACTCTGAAATCCGTAGGAGAAGAGAAATGGGGAAGCAGGGAGAGGAGAATTCCTGGCCTCCCTCAGTCAAAGGCTGGGAATCAATAGCACTCTAGCGCCGCACTCCTGCTTGGGGAAAAGGGGAACATCTCAAGCTGCTGCCACTATGGTGGAGAGTGTGGTATAAACACACAGAAAGAAAGGCTCCCTAGGGTATGTCTACACGAGAAAGGGTTTGTCAGCACAGTTATACCAGTTCCCCAAACAAAATAGGCTATAGCTGCTAAGGGCTTTTGTTGCTGGTAGACTGCATCTACAGCAGGGTGTTTGCTAGCACAGCTATGTCGGTTAGGGGTGTAATTTTTTTTCACACCCCGAACAAACACAGCTATTCCAGCAACACCTTTAAGAGTAGGCCAAGTCTTAGAATGAGCAAACTCCTTCAGAAGCGGGGCACGCTTCCCAGAGCTTTCAAAATCTGGACCAACTTGTGCTGCTGCAGCAAATAGTTTTACTTTCAGGGCAGTGAGCTCACAGGCATCGACAGCCAGGAGAAAGCTCACCGAAGGCAGCATGGAGACTAGGGAGAGGACTGGTAGGGAACAACATGCCACACGAAAGGGTAGGAGCAGGAACAAGTGACATTCCCTGTCAGTGTCTGGCCATTTCCAAATGGCACAGCAAATGGCTTTTTTTTTTTTTTTTTTTTGGGTAAAGTGATGGAAATGCAAGTGTTTCCTGATGTAAGTGTTGCCAGGAGAGTCTTGAAAGCTAAGGATGCTGGTATATGGAAACACCAGCTATTCCCACCTGTGTCTGTCTGCCTCCTCCTGGGATGTGTTTAACGGAGCAGTGGTGAACTGATAGAACAGCTCCTCTGTCTGTTTTTGACAAGTGAGTTCAATCCAGAGGCTTGGAGTAGAACACACTTCCGCTCTGGGAGAGGTGTGCTCTGAACATTGTGGCTTGGGCCCTTCTCTCGTTATGTTTTCTACTATCCTGCAGCCCCTCTCCTTTCTCTCTCTGTGGACTGACAGTTCATGAGAGAGAGACAGAGTGACCTGCAGATGCTTAGTCTCAGGGCCTGCTGCATTTGCCTACACCAAGACAGATGGGAAAGCTTGCTGCAAAATGTTAACGATCCACTCTCTTTTAAGAAATATACATTTCACATTTCATCAGCATCTTAACGGAGGAGGCTGTGCTAGAAGACAGGAGAGGTTTTGTTTCATCCTGCAACACTTGCTGCTGACCGGGGAAACAAAACAAAAAACCAAACACCCTTTACATTGTAACTGATTTGATGTGTGCCACGTTTTAGCAGGATAACCATAACCAGAGACTGCTTGTATTCTGGCTTCCGCAGCTTAAGCCTCTTGTTGAAATGTGTTGGGAGTCCATCAAAGACAGTGAGCAGTTTTGACGTGAAGATAAATGCTCTTATCTTAAGTTTCCCAACCTTGCTTTTCTGAATAAGCACTGGGGATGAGAATACAGGGGAGCCAGTTTAACCCTCTGCAGCCTGTACTAAAACAGACTTGTATGCAATGGGAATTATTAGGTGCTTGTCACTGAACAAGATTTTCACTGGTACACACTTCACAGGAAACAAATCTAACCCTGTGGGAAGGCAATAATTAATTAGGACTTGATACAACAAATCACTTAAGCAAATACATAACTTTAAGCATGTCATTTGTACACCTGGCTTCACCTAGACTCATTTTGTGACAGTTTTTTGTTGGGTCAAGGCCTTAATGATTATCCATTACTTTGAAGACCTAATATGTTACGTAATTGCTTCATTCTCCCGATAAGCAAATACAGAATTCCTAAATTAATAAATGATACTAATACCATCTCTCTCAAAGTGTTTCACAATGCTGAGTAAATTAATCTTACAGATGGACAAGCTAAGGCACAAAGCCAGCAGCACACACTGGACCAGGTCTAGATTCAAGTCCTCCAACACTCAGTCCAATGCCCTCCTCAATATAATAGTGGGGAAAATGTAGCTTTGTGCTCTCTAATTCCTTTCATTCAGTATGGAAAGCTGACCACAAATCAAAGATTCTGTGTGAAATCCTGGCTCCATTGAAGTCAATTGCAAAAGCTCCAATTTATTTCAATGGCTCCAGGATTTAACCCTCTGCCTCTCCTTTAAATGAATCAAAAGAAATACACCTCTACACCGATATAACGTGACCTGATATAACACGAATTCGGATATAACGCGGTAAAGCAGTGCTCCGGGGGGGAGGGGGGAGCTGCGCACTCTGGCGGATCACTTGTAACACGGTAAGATTTTTTGTCTCCCGAGGACAGCATAATATCGGGGCAGAGGTGTATTCTGTCCCTAGAGAAATGCCAGGCAGCATAAAGTAAAAATCCTACATGAAAGTTGTAATAATTTGTAGCTCCACGGCAAGGGATGAGTTATTGAGGACCCAAAAGTATCCTTTTGTACAATGTAAATCCAGCCCAAGTGTTGCTAATACAATGGAACATAAAGTTTGGCAGAAAAAATGGAAATTAAGAGGAAAATGGGAAGAATAAATTGCCAAACTGAAATAATAATACAACAATACTTTAAGTAGGTCAGAAAAAGAGAAGTCTATGGCGAGTCAGTGGGTGTGCTAGAGTCCTGGGGAGGTGAGGGGGCAATCAAAGATAAGGAGATTGCAGCCAAGCTAAATGATTTCTTTGCAATCAGTCTGCACCAGAGAGGATGATTGGGGTTAGGGTGGGGAAGAAGCAATGCCTATTCCAGAAGTCACTATTTGCGGTGAGGCACTGTCAGAGATACAGATATTAAAAAAGAAAAGAAGAGGTGATGGAAAAATTCAAGACATTCAATTGCAGTGAATCAGCAGGGACTAGATGACAGCTAATTCTGAAGGAACAAAACAGCTGAGCTACTAATAAAAATATGTAATTTATCATTAAACAGCTATTACTGGAGGGGGACCAAAATTACACCAATCTTTTTAAAAAGGAGCAAGTGCATGGTGATTCCAAGATTTATAAAGCAGAGAGCCTAGGAAAAACTGCTGAGGAAAAATCAAGTTATAGGACACCTCAGACAAAACATTGCGATCAGTTATACTGTAAATCCAAAGCAATTATAAAGTTATTCTACATTTATACTGGAGCAAATGTGTTTAGGATCTGGCTCCTACTAGCCAAATGCTAGTGTTTATTCATGAAAAATACTCCTACTGAAGTCAATGAAGGGAATTTTGGCTGAGTAAGGACTGGAGTATTTGACCCCTCGCTGAGCAGCGTGGGTTTTGGAAGGCATAAATTATGCCTTTCTAATCTGTTAGAATTATGTGAAAAAGTTTACAGAGTAATTAATGGTTCGGAAAAAGTTAAGAGTGGATGAAAAACAATGTCATTACTTAAATTGACGGTATGGCCTAATGAAAACTGTGCTCAGTTATGGTCCTCATATCTCATTTGACACAGCAGAAAAGATCTTCCTACTGAAGACAAGGGCAACAAAAATGGCTGGGTGGGAGTGGCCTTCAACTCCAAAAGATAAGACCTCTGCCTAGTGAGCTAAAGGAGCAGCTCAAAGCAAACAATGATGAACATGGTTGTGAGAAACTTATTCTGATCCCCATTGAAGCTAAATTCTGATCCCCATTGAAGCTAAAAGATCAAAATCCCATTGATTTCAGTGAGACCAGAAATTTGATCCTAAATGAGTAGATATTGTCCAGTATAATGTATTTTTGTGCTCCTTAGACTCAACTTTTCTTTGCTGGTATATCTTGCTTTACATCTCTTACACTCTGAACAACTTTGCAACAGACTCCTTGAAAGGAAGTGTGATGGGGTGTTTGCCTCCACACTAGCCTGGAAAGGATTAATGTGGCCAAGGAGGAGTTAACCTGATGAGCCACACCTGCGGCAGAGTTAGGCTTGATAGGAGAGCACTGATTCAGAATGGAACCCAGCTGGACAGGAGCAGGCAGGGCTGGTGTAAAGTCAGGAAGTTTGCAGCAGAATGAGGGCATACACACACACAAAAAAAAGGCAAGCACATGCTGTAAGAAATGGAATGACAGATTCTGAAATGCCCTTGGGTACACAAGAATTCAAAAGCCTAGTACAGAAAATATTAAAAAAGAGGAAGGGCAAAAAAATTGGATTAAAGAAAAAAAAAAGGGAAGAATTTTTGGATTGTGCCCTAGAACTGAGGATTACGACATAGTTCAGGGCCTTGATAGGACTAATGAAGTGCTTTCGTTTAGAGCAGTGGTTCTCAAAGTCGGTCCGCCGCTTGTTCCAGGCCAATGGGGGCTGCGGGAAGCGGCGCGGGCCGAGGGATGTGCTGGCCACCGCTTCCTGCAGCCCCCATTGGCCTGGAGCGGCAAACCGCAGCCAGTGGGAGCTGCAATTGGCCGAACCTGTGGATGCGGCAGATAAACAAACCGGCCGGGCCCGCCAGGGGCTTTCCCTGAACAAGTGGCAGACCGGCTTTGAGAACCACTGGTTTAGAGTACTAACTGGCCGTTGCGGCTTAAAGAAAAATCTTTTTCAAATAAATAGATAAAGATGGACTATGTGTGCTCTAAGGTGGAAGAAACAACTGATCACATTTCATGGGTATGCAAAGGCTTTGACAGAGAAAGGGAAATGCTTTTTGAGAAATTCAAATGTCTTAAGTTAAAAAATACATTAGGTTATTTAGTAAAACCATCAGGGAAATAGAGTATTATTAAAAAGGCGCTGTTACATTACCAGACAGACACAGGGCAGAGTGAGAGGATATAAACAGGTAAGCATTGAGGAATTATAGTTGGTGGCAGCTGTAGACTACTCAGTCAACTCTGCTTCACCATAAAAAAAAAAAAAGAGAGAGAAAAATAAAGACGGGGGCTGCAGAGTGGAAGCCTACAGTCACTCTCTGGGCTTAGGGAAGGAAAGGAGGACAGATGTGGGAGATTAGAAGCCTGGCATTCCAGTCATCAAGGAAGAGTTTACCAAGAAGGGTGGTAGAGCAGAAGCCTGATAGAGGTGGAGTACAAAAAGGTTCAGGAAAATGGCAGCAAGATTTGGGATGATGGAGACCTTGGCCTCTGATTTGAGAGTCCCTGAGCTGGAATCCAGAGTAGTGCGCAGACCCGGGTTCCCCTACCAGCCATTGGTGAAGTGGCATAGGTTGGAATTGGAGTACTGCCAGGAACAATATCCGGACAGGCAGTCTGGTGACTTTGATACACTGGAAAGGGAAAACTATAGTGCCCTCGGTGGAGGGCCAAGCCACGAAGAGGGAGCATCCTGATTCACAAAGGGAGCACTGCAACTCCTGAAACATGAGAGGGGTCACAGCACAAATGAGAGACAGCAGGGAGCATCAGACTTGGGCAGAGCTATTCCTCAGACAACCACGAGAAGGGGCCACAGCAGTGCATGTGTCCTGTTACGGCAGGACAAGACATCCTGACATTCTGTACATCGAAGTCTTGCCCTTTACTGACAGACTGTGAAATGCTAGAAATTGTCAGCACTAAATGCTATTTAAGGATCCGACTTTCCCTCAGTTAAATAAACTGCAGAAAAGATATCAAACTTGTTGTAACAAAGCAATTTTAAATTCTAATCACATTCTGGAATAGGAAAGAAGCACTTCAGTTTTACCCTTTAACAGTGCTTCAGCGAGGGCAATACAGAGCAAAACTAGTCCAGAATTGCAAGGTCCAGGGCCACATCCTCAACTGCTTTGTTCTATTACAGAGTAGTGCAGCTCCACTGATTGTATCAACGGAAGATCTGGCCCATAACGGTTTTTTCCTACCACCTTCCCTATGTTGCCATCCTCCCTGTTTTGACAGCCAGCCAGCATGGAGCTAGGAGATCAAACAGGAAAGCATTGCAAATTTCCTATGTGTACACAGGCCTTGGAAGACAATTTTGGATTCAGTTTTATTGTTACAATGAGCAGCGTCGAAAATAACAACGAATATAAGGGTTTGTACAACGGCAAGTATGCAAAACTAATGACAAGCACGTGCAACTTATTAGCGGCAGTGGATCTGCCAAGTTTACTTCTTTTTCCTGCAGACTACCAACTTTTGGTCTTGTCTACAGATATACTGGAAAACTAGACCAAGCGACTGCTTTTTCTCATTCCAAGCTCAGTGAAATGAGAGAGTGATTTGTGTGTTAAGTAACTTTGCCATTAAAAAGTTTAATAGTCAGCTTTTATTTCCCTGTCGTCTCAGAATTTACATAATCAGAATCCAGATTCTTCACTCTCTCACAAAACAGAATTGCAAGCAACTATTTCCTTTTTTGTTTTAATGCCCACGTCTCTCAGATTTCCCTGCTTCAAGCCATTCAAGCTCGATACTTGCTAGAAAAATTTCTTGAGGCTATTGGAAAATTTTCAGCTTGCTCCTTAGGACCAGAGAGCTAACTGCCCAAAGCAAAAACACTGCAATACATTTTTGGATCCTTGACTTTCCATTGTATAACCTTAAGGTGTCATCATCAGTTCTTCAAACCACCACAGCAGAGAGTATTGAAAGTGGCTTGACAATTTTGGCATTGATAACTGAGAACTAGATCTTGAAAACACTCAGACTGGTAATCCATACTTGGGTGAATAATCCTACTGAAATCACTGGGGCTACACACATAAAAAAAAAGGACTATTTATAAGCATTTTCAGGATCTGGCTTCAAGTTACCCATCATTCTCTTATGACTCTTTGCCATAAATCAAAGGAACAATAGTGGGAATATTACATGGACGTTTGTTTATAAAAATAACCCTACATTTTCAGATTCATGATTTTTAGGCACTTCAGTGTTTTGGCTGCCTAACTTCAGACAACTTAAAGGGGTCAGACTATCAGAAGGCACAGATGCTCAGCACTTTCTGAAAATCAGGCCTCTGTAAAGTATCTCAAGTTGGGTACCCAAAAATTAAGGCAGCCAAAATCATGAGTCACTTTTGAAAATTTACACCTATACTTGCATGTGCAGAAGAGTATTTGCAAAAAGCTAGCTGTGCAAGTGCCCAGCCTGCAGATTCCTATCGGTGTGCGCAAAAGTGATGAAAGCCATGTTTTAAAGTCAGGGTCCAGAGGGGGGTAAACAAACTGTTTTTTAAATGGTTATTTCTTGGTAAGTGTGCTCGGTTAGTTGGGTTTTTTTAAAGTTTACCTGAAAAGCAACAAAACCAAAAACCCTATAAGGGTTTTCACCTTTTTCACCAAGTGGATATATGCCTTGACTTCTTCTTCCCCTCATCCTTACACTGGGTTTCTTAGCAATGCTTAAAGTTGGGACCTGATTCTGGTCCCACTGATGTCAAAGGGAATTGGTAATTGATATCAGTGGGAGCTAATCAACTCCTATGTGCTGAGTAGTCACATCTAATCATCTATCTACCCCCAGTGAATTAGTGTATCAAAAATCCTTTACGTATTTAGCCCTGAATCAGCAAGGTCCTTAAGCATATGCTTTACTCTAAACATCAAGACTGGATGTCTTTCTAAGAAATATGCTCTAATTCCATTCCGAGTTACTAAACTAGATGCAGAAATTAATGGGTGAAATTCATGGCTTGCGTTAGACAAGAGGTCAAGGTCCCTCTTGCACTTCAAATCTAATGATGTGCTTAGTCCATCCATCTTCAGCAAAGTGTGCAGTGCTGTGCTGAATTGAGGCCTTTATCAAGCTGAGAATTGAAAGTATTTCTACTCTTGCTGCTGTCCATTTTACAGAAATAAATTAGCCCTAAGAAATTAAAGACTTCTGCTTATCCCAGCAGAAACAGTAGGTGATGAATACTTTTTTCTTTAGTAATGCGACATTCTGAAATTAAGTTCACCTTGGCACCTTTCCCCTTAAAATGCATACTGTATAAATAGCAACAAAATATTGGTCTAGCAGGAGTTCTCTGCTGCAGAGGAAAGAGAGTGTATTGTAAAAGCAATGGAAATACCACAAGTCATTTGATCCAAAGACTAGTGGTTATGACACAGGTTAATTCTATCTGTCATTATGAGGATTTAAGAACTAAATGTGGAGTGTGATTTTGTGATTAGAACCATAGGCGCCGACTTCATGGGTGCTCTGGGGCTGGAGCACCCACGGGGAAAAATTAGTGGGTGCAGCAGCCAAGCTCCTCTCACACCCCAGCCCACCTCCTCCTCTTCCTCCGCCTGCCTCCCAGCATTTCCTGCTCAGCCGCCGCCAAACAGCAGAGGGAAGGGAAGGAGCGGGAACGTGGCGCGCTCAGGGGAGGAGGCGGGGAAGAGGCGTGGCTGGGGCGAAGATTTGGGGAAGGAGTTGGAATAGGGACAGGGAGAGGGCAGAGTTGGGGCGGGGACTTTGGGGAAGGGGTTGGAATGGGGGCGGGGCCGGGGGTAGATTGGGGGTCGAGCACTCATGGGAAAGAGGGGAAGTCAGTGCCTATGATTAGAGCAAGATTCAGGGGAATCCGATTCTTCAGACGGGCTGAGCTGGGGTGAGGAGGCAAAAAAGTGTCTCTAAGCCAGGTGCTAGGCCCAGTCCCTTATACAAGCTGGAGCAGCCTGAAGGCTACTTTACTTTGTGCCAGCTACCAGAGGCTCCCAGGAGCTGTTCCAGCAGACAAGGATCAGCAGGATGCAGGAAAACTCCAGCTACATCCTTTCCACCAGCCATGTTCACTGCAAAAAATGCTCTGAGGTGGCAGCATAGGAACCACGTCAACAGCTACCCAAGGATTTCACTATGCAAAGGCAAACATCTAGTGTTCTTCAACCAGTTTGATGCCTTCGTATAAGTGAATTCACCTGCATACAGTAAAACAGCAGTTCTCAAACTGGGGGTCGGGACACCTCAGGGAGTCGCGAGGTTATTACATGGGGGGGTTGCGAGCTGTCGAAACCCCGCTTTGCCTCCAGCATTTATAATGGTGTTAAATATATAAAAAAGGGTTTTTAATTTATAAGGGGGGGTCGCACTCAGAGGCTTGCTGTGTGAAAGGGGTCACCCGTACAAAAGTTTGAGAACCACTGCAGTAAAAGAAAACCTGGCTCAGAGGGAGACGGTACACTGTGTCGTGTACAAATGTGATATGCATTTTGGTGCATCTAGGAAAGTAATTAAATTTAGAAGAGAGAGAGCAAAAAAGATGATCTAATTCTGAAAGGGAATTAAAGAAATTCTTTGAGTTAGACTCCAGCCTTTAAGGATTTTCCTTTTACTCCTGAATGCCTTTCTATGCCTGGCACTGTGTTTTCTCCTATTCCTGCGTTAGCACATACTGTCCTTTAGGGAAAAATACATTAGCGCTAGACCATTGGCCATGATTTCATAACATATATTTATGAAGTTAATCATATTCAGGTCTCTCAAGGCCTCCATTAATCAGAGAGTGGCAAGTTTCTAATTATCCTAACAGGACAGGACTATCAATCATGAATTCTAGTACACTGCAGTAGGTTGCCATGTTTAATACTCAAGGAAAGAATAAATGACACAGACCTTTAGGCATGATCAATGAAGGCTGTTCGGTACTGGAACAGGCAATTTACAAAGGCTACTGAAACTTTTCTAATGTATTAATACCCTTGTAATTTTCGGCCCACTAAAGCGTCTCTGTTTCTTAGAAGAGGAGAAAGTCTTCGCACTGTAGGGTCAGAGCTCATCTGGTGTAAATTTACCTGGCTCCATCAAAATCAATGGAGAGAGATCAGTTTACACTAGATGAGGCTCTATCCCATGATTTTTTAATAATACAAATTAGATTGGGTGACCAGACAGCAAATGTGAAAAATTGGGATGGGGTAGGGGGGTAATAGGAACCTATATAAGAAAAAGACCCAAAAATCGGGACGGTCCCTATAAAATCAGGACATCTGGTCACCCTAAAATTAGAACTACCAAATCCAGTGAATTGCTAATATCTACTCTCCCTTTTCATTGCCTCTGGATGATCAGGGTTGTGTGGCATATATTTGGCCCAAATCAAGAGAGTACCTAAAACACATACGGAAAAGTTCTCTATTACCCCATTACAGCTTCAGTGACGTTACAGCAGTGGACTGGAGTGAGTCTGACCCAAAGTGAATTAACTCAAATTAAAGTAGAAAGTCAATGTATAGTGCTACTTCAATACAGTCTTCAACTTTCCCAATAGCTCAGGCATGAAAGGTCAGAGCCATGCTAAGAACCCCTTGAGCTATATATTTAAAATGTGCTCATGTACTTGTCTCTTGATCTAATAACTGAGGTTTAGAAACCTCTCTTTACAACTGCGTTTTATTGGGACGTGGGTTGAATTGTCCAAGAATTCAGTGTGTTTCTAATAAGAGTTCCTGTACTAGCTTAATGTTTATGACCCAATACACTGCTATAATCTACATCTGCAGCTGTGCAGTCAATAGTTCACAAAAGCAGGCAAGATCCTGTTGATAAAGTCGGAATGGGAGAGAGTTTCTTTTCAGAGTCCTGTCGTAAACAGTTTCAGAGAACAGCAAGAACACACAGCACTCTGGGTTAGGTGTTTAATCTTACCTCCATATCCAAGCAGGGGCGGCTCTATGTTTTTTGCCGCCCCAAGCACGGCAGTCAGGCGGCCTTCGGCGGCATGCCTGCGGGCGGTCCACTGGTCACGCGGATTCGGCGGCGTATCTGCGGGTGATCTGCCGGTCCCACGCCTTCGGCGTACCCGCCACCGAATTGCTGCCGAAGCCGCGGGCCTCCCGCAGGCATGCCACTGAAGGCTGCCTGACTGCTGCCCTCACGGCGACTGGCATGCCGCCCTCCGCGGCTTGCCGCTCCAGGCACACACTTGCTGTGCTGGTGCCTGGAGCCGCCCCTGTATCCAAGAGAACAAGGTGGAGTGCAGATTCCATTCACTATTTCCAGAAAATGATCACTTGTTTGTAAACTCCATGTTCCCAGTTCAAGAGCACTCATTATCTTGACTTTCCCCACAGACTTCTCTGGTAGTTTACAGATTTTTGTTGTACAAGACCAGGAAGGTCTTCAGAAGTAGGTGGTTTTTATACCTTGGAAGATGGCAGGTTGTATAGTTAATTAGTCACGTTACAGTAGCATCAAAGTGCCACAGGTGAGATCAAGGCCTCACAGGAGGGAAGGATGGTTCAGTGGTTAGGGCAGTAGCCTAGGACTTGGGACACCAGGCTGCAATTCCCTGCTCTGCCACAGACTTCCTGTGTGACCTTGGATAAATCACTTAGCCTCTGTGAACCTCAGTTCCCCATCTGCAAAAGTATTTCTTCACGCAACACACAGTCAACCTGTGGAACTTTTTGCCAAAGAATGTTGTGAAGGCCAAGACTATAACAGGGTATATTCATGGAGGATAGATCCATCAATGGCTATTAGCCAGGATGGGCAGGGATGGTGTCCTGGCCTCTGTCTGCCAGAAGCTCGGAATGGGCAACGGGATGGATCACTTGATGATTACTTGTTCTGTTCATTCCCTCTGGGACACCTGGCATTGGCCACTGTCAGAAGACAGGACACTGGGCTAGATGGACCTTTGGGCTGGCCCAGTATGGCCATTCTTATGTTCAAAATGAGGACATTAGCACTTCTCTACCTCACAGGGGTGATGATAAATACATTAATGGTTGTGAAGTGCTTTTAGATCTACTGATAGAAAGCACTATGTAAGAGCTAGGTACTATTGTGCTACACACTGTACACATATGTAGTAAGTCCATCCCCCAAATAACTTACCATTTAAAATAAGAGAGTCTGGACAGGACTAATACTCTTTCGGGAACTTAATGAGTTGTTACGGTCTTGCTCCTGCACCACTTGATGGGAACTTTGACCAAGTTTGCTTTGTATGAACACAAGGTACCATAGAAGAAGAAGAAAAACCCAATTTATTGATTGTAGAACAAAAACAAATAGCCAAATCCTGGTTACACTGGTGCAATCCCCTTGGTTTCAGTGGCATTGCATTGATGTAACTGAGTACAGAATTTAGCCAATTATGTTTTAAATTAGAGGCTTTGAACTAGCATTCTACTGGCATGCCTCAGCCATAGACAGTGCCTCTTACGGGATTTTCAGGCACTCTCAAAAATCTTTATTGGAACATAAAGAGGAACTGTAGGTGCAGGAATAAAGCACGGTTAAAGAAAATCTACTCAGTATAGACTAGTCAGCAAACAAGACACCTAACTGAGAGTTTGCTATTAGTTAAGAACCTACATTTCAGGAACCAAATCCAAATGTAAGCATCTAACTGGTCTGATTTTCAGGATGCTGAACACCTGCAATTCCCACTGAAGTCATGGGTGTTCTGTGTACTCAGCATTTTTGAAAATTAAACCGTTTAACACAGATGCCTACATATAGATTTAGGTTTGAAAAAAAATGCTGGCCTAACCCCGTAAGTAGTTCCTTACCTAAGTAAAAAATAGTCCTCTTTGCCTTATGTTTTTTTAAGCAATCAGATTACAATTGTTCTCCTGCATTGTTTATTTAGGACCTAGGCCTGACCTTTTTGCCATGCGTGTGCATAACGCATGGTTTGCAGTGATCCGTCTCCACCAGCTGCAGGGGCACAATCTGCTCTGCCTCCGGTCCTTGCATGGTTTTAATCACACACTCAGATGTATGTCAGTTTGGAGGGAGATTTTTAAACATTGTGTATTTAACCATTGTGTTTGGAGTCTGTAATAAAATGGAACACTCTCTCTCCTAGCACTCTCAAAGCACAGCTCCCAAGAAGCATTCTGCATAAGTGGCTGCGTAGAACACAAGTAAAGCTTCTTGATTCTTCCTACACAGAGAGAATCATGCTGTACTGGTCCTTGCAATCATGAGATTGGTGTGGTTCTGATGTGCAAGGGGCAACATTTATTGGGGTCATACAGGAGATGCACACCCCAACATGATGTGGAGCTCAGATCCACTATAGCTCCTTCTCTACTCTATTCATGGGGGGGGGGGGGGAGGGCCTACAGGATTTGCTGCTATGCAGATCCTCCCACTTTCCTCCCTCCCTACTGCAATTTAGGGCTTCAAAGTGGTTTCACAGCCTGGACAGAAGCAGGGATTTCCCTACACACACCCTTGAACTCCCCCATCCCCTGCCCCCAGTGGTCAAACCAAGCAAGATGAAGAACACATCAACAATATACCAACATGTCATCTGAAAGTTTAAGTGGCGTATCTACATCCGAGCAGCCCTAAGCACAAATACAGCTACCTACTGAAGAAACAGTGTCTCCACAACCTAAAGACAATTCCTGATGTTAGTAGATCAAACTTTTCCCATTTATGGAAGTTACAAAAGATGGCTATCAGTGCACCTCTTGCAAAAAAGCTTATGAAGAAGGAAAGCTTCCCACTGCTACAATTGGTAAAAGTGGAGGAGCTTGATTTGCCAAACCAATCAGCAAGCCAATGCTGACAAACTACATGAAAAGGCTGCAAAACACCAAGCCTCTGGACTGCATCCACATGCAGAAAGCCTTATAAGCCAGTCACTGTAATAGCCAATTTTAGAAGTAATTTATGAGGCTGTTAAGAATGCTGGAGACACAACACAGTTTATGTGAACAAACATGGCTGTCGCATCATACTTTCCATTTAAGCAAGAGATACCACATGCTACAAACAGGAGGCCAATGTTAGGTGCATTGTCACTTGTTAACCCTGAGTTGGACACTGGTTCTGAACAAGACCAGCAAATGCTCACTATCTTTCTGCAAGAAACTCAACTGATTGGTTAGAAGCACTTGGTGCATCAGTGAAAGACTCAGCAGTTGAAAAAAAAATGAAGAACTCTCTCATGACCTTAAAAATATTTGCATTCATGGCTGATGAATGAATGCACCGATGCAAATGGGTGTCAAGTATTAAGTCATTGTGTATATTACCTTGATGTCAGTGGCAGGCCAGTAGATGCATTTCTAGATCTTCAGGTTATAGAAAACACATCAGCTGTATCTCTGACAACCCACATCTTAGAAGAGTTAAATGCTTGTAAATTGGACCCCAAACAGATGGCTGCTTGTGCATTTGATGAAGCTGCAAACTTCTCTGGAAGACATGGTGGAGTACAAGCTTTGCTCTGAGAAAAATGTAACCCTAATATCTTCTATACACACCGCAGAGGCCATCTTAACTTCAGTGCCCAGAAAGATGATTGCTTAATTTTTGACTCCATTAATTGGCAAACACCTAGAAGATAATAACGTGATAAGTAACAGTCAGCATGGATTTGTCAAGAACAAATGGTGACGAACCAACCTAATAGCTTTCTTTGACTGGGTAACAATGGGGGGGATGTGGATGGGGGGGAAGCAGTAGATGTGGTGTATCTTGACTTTAGTAAGGCCTATTATACTGTCTCACATGACCTTCTCATAAACAAACTAGGGAAATACAACCTAGATAGAGCTACTATAAGGTGGCAGCATAACTGGTTGGAAAACCATTTCCAGAGAATAGTTATCAGTGGTTCACAGTCAAGCTGGAAGGGCATATCAAGGGGGGTCCCATAGGGACTGGTCCTAGGTCTGGTTCTGTTCAATATCTTCATCAATGTTTAAGATAATGACAGAGGGAGTACACTTATAAAGTTTGCAGCCAATACCAAGCTGGGAGGAGTTGCAAGTGCTTTGAGGAATAGGATTAAAATTGAAAATGATCTGGACAAACTGGAGAAATGGTCTGAAGTTAATAGGATGAAATCAATAAGCACAAATGCAAAGTACTCCACTTAGGAAGGAACAATCAGCTGCAGACATACAAAATGGGAAATGACTGCTTAGAAGGAGTACTGCAGAAAGGGATCCGGGGATCATAGTGGATCACAAGCTAAATATGAGTCAACAGTGTAACACTGTTGCAAAAAAAGAAAACATTATTCTGGAATGTATTAGCAGGAGTGTTGTAAGCAAGACACAAGAAGGAATTCTTCCACTCTACTTTGTGTTGATAAGGCCTCAAGTGGAGTATTGTATCCCGTTCTGGGTGCCACATTTCAAGAAAGATGTGGACAAATTGGAGAAAGTCCAAAGGAGAGCAACAAAAATGATTAAAGGTCTAGAAAATATGACCTATGAGGAAAGATGGAAAGAATTGGGTTTGTTTAGTCTGGAGAAGAGAAGACTATGTGGGAACTTGATGCCAGTTTTCAATACATAAAAGGTTGCTACAAGGAGGAAGGAGAAAAATGGTTCTCTTTACCCTCTGAAGATAGGACAAGAAGCAATGGGCTTAAATTGCAACAAGGGAGGTTTAGGTTGGACATTAAGAAAAGCTTCCCTGACAGTTAGGAAGTTAAGTGCTGGAATAAATTGCCTAGGGAGATTGTGGAATCTGTCATTGGAGGTTTTTAAGAGCAGGTTAGACAATGGCCTGTCAGAGATGGTCTTGATAATACTTAGTCCTGCCTTGAGTGCAGGGGACTGGACTAGAAGACCTCTCAAGGTCCCTTCCAGTCCTATGATTCTATGATCTACTCCAACTAGCACTAGTACGAGCCACAGAATCTTAAAAAAAAAAAAAAAAAAACCCATAAATTTAATTTCTTAATTAATCCTTTTTCACTAGAAACAATAAACACCGAACATCTTGGAAAAAATAGAAGATGCTCTGGGACTAAAGTTCAAATTAGTCCAACCTGGGAAAATCCACTGGCTTTCTCATGAGTGATCTTGGCTATCGTCTTAAAATACTGCATCTGTTATTGCTGGCTTTGGAAAGTATCTACCAAGAAGGGATGGATCAAAGTAGTGAGGCTGGTGGACTACTTTTGCTATTACATTCAGAGAAGACAATCACCAGTCTCTCTCTTGAAGGCTACTGTTGAAACCATTTGGATCATTAAAGAATGCCATCCAAGTATCTGCTAAAATAGTAGTAGATCTTTGTCCAGCAACAGAAGCTACACTTGGATCAGAAAGTTATCCATTGAAAACACACTGGAAAAATTGAAGACTTCAGTCTAAAAGTTGACTAATGAAGGCACTTATATCGAATCCTTAAATGAAGAGGACAAGAAGTGTTTGTTAAGCCAGCTGAAAAAGTACACAGACTTGATTCTTACAAATCTACATCAGCAACTTCTGGATTCTACTCAACCTCTACGTAGCTTTTACAGAAGCCTGTCTTATAAAACACTGACAGCTGAGTGGAGTGAGGCACTACGAGCAATGGGGCTGCCATGTGATCAGGACAAAACAGAGAATTTTAATACAGAGTGAAATGTCATACGACGCATGAATGAAGATTTGACTTCCGCTTCTTTTCTTATCATCACTAGTGGCTCAACCTGATCTTCATGCTATGTTTTCTGGGATGAAAGAAGCAGGAATTCATCTCTTGCTACTCCGAGTCCCAACAGCTACAATTGAGCATTCTTTTTTGTCATTGAATAGAATTGTGTGTTCTGAAAGAAGTCACATTCTGCCCGATCATGTGAACGAACTAATGAGCATATCAATTGAAGGACTGGAAGTACCGGACACACAAGAAGCCACCAAAGATGAACATGCTGCATTAGAGAATTTCATTAACAGGAGTTGTACAAAACTACAACAAGAAACCAAGAATGACGTAGATTTAGTGCTTCATAGAAGGTAAGTTGGGTAGCCAACTTTAATTTGGGTGATGATTTTAAAACATGAGTTAAATCTAACAAAATGGTCGTCAAACATTTTTCAGTTTTTACTATGGTGCTATACAGCCCACCTTCGCCCTCACAGTCTCACCCTTCGGCCCTCACCCCCCTGTAAATCTGAACACACCATCTAATTTCAATTTCTGAGGAAAATACTGGATAGAAGGATTCCCGCTGCATAGCTCCCCACCAAGAGCATAGCCCAGCCATACCGTGATGTGGATTTGCTTCTTTGAGAGCTGCCGATAGCCATCTTGTACAAATGGAAAAAAATAAATCTGAGTAGACACCGTGGCCTGGATTCTGGCCTTGGTTATAAGTAGCTATAGAATCCTCTGACTGTGAGGATGCATAGGTCTAAATGAGGGCTGAATTTGTCTATACATTTTGAAGACAATCTAACACAGGTGTCGGCAAACTTTGGCACATGGCTCGCCAGGGTAAGCACGCTGGCAGGCTGGGCCGGTTTGTTTACCTGCCGCGTCCGCAGGTTCAGCCGATCGTGGCTCCCACTGGCTGCGGTTTGCCATTCCAGGCCAATGGGGGCGGCGGGAAGCAGCAGCCAGCACATCCCTCGTCCCGCGCCGCTTCCCGCAGCCCCCATTGGCCTGGAGCGGCGAACCGCGGCCAGTGGGAGCCACGATCAGCCGAACCTGCGAACGCGGCAGGTAAACAAACCGGCCCGGCCCGCCAGGGTGCTTACCCTGGCGAGCCGTGTGCCAAAGGTTGCTGACCCCTGATCTAACACAAACATACATATGTTAATACAGATGTTGTGGTAGAGAAGCATGATTTAAGATATACAGTGTGCCAACAATGGCAGAAGTTAGCCTTTGATGGATGTTCCAAAGCCACATTTTAAAAATGAAGGGCCTGATTCTCATTTATACAAAGGCCCCTTTACACATGTAAAGAAGCCTTAAAATGGATGTAAATGTAAAAGGCTCTATGTATAAATAAGTTTCTGGCTCAAAATGTTTACGCTTACGATAGCTCTCTGAACCATAAGGACCTTCACTATTTCTGCAACAAGAATGTCATTGCCTGTTTTAACAGTTTCCCAATAGACTTAACAAAAACTAAAAATCATAAATAATAGAGTAAGCGCTACAGTCATTTTAACTGAATACTGAAGTGGTGAAATCTGTCATCCTTTGAACTTGTTCAATGCTGTTGACTTCAACAGGAACAAGATCCAGCCTTATATGCCACCTCCTTGATGCTGATTTTAGATTACAATAACAGAGATATATTTAACACATAGCATGTGTGTGTGTAAATATAAATAAATAACTGGTGAAAAAAGGGGACTTCAAGCAGGCCTCATCAGTAGTAATAATTATTGTTTACCAGACCAAAAAAATCCTGTGGGTGTTAAATGAGCACTAGGCACCAGAGTGTTAGTGACAGAGAAAAGTAAATGTACTGCAAGCCAGGAGCACAGCTGTAAAATTGCCCTGGCAGAGGCTGTCAAGCTAATAACATGATCTTTTCAAACATGCATATTATAGTCTTTGTGGTATTTGTAATTTGTTAAAACTCTCAGCCTGTCACTTCTTTACTCCTAACAGTGGAAAAGAGCCAGTCTTTGTACTCTAAGCTTGTATGTGCTGACCAACACTGTATCCATTTTACAGTCTTTATCTTAAAATG
This sequence comes from Terrapene triunguis, assembly GCF_002925995.2. Taxonomy (NCBI): domain Eukaryota; kingdom Metazoa; phylum Chordata; order Testudines; family Emydidae; genus Terrapene; species Terrapene triunguis. Next base: position 13,143,018 of record NW_020664483.1, on the reverse strand, counting down.
GTAGAAGTTTATTAAAGGAAAAGCTGAGATGGGAATGATTTATACTGCACAGAGCTATGACTATGACCTCACACTCGGGGCTGGGATGTACAGTACGCACCCAGAAGAAAACAATGTCAGTAAGACCCAAATCAACACATTTCGTAGTACAGCTATAACGATTCAGATGGAAAGATAAACCTCTGGCACTATTTAAATGAACTCCCTGTTTCTGAAATGCCAAATGTAGAAACTGCTGATATTAAATTTTGTTAGATATACTGCATCTGGCGTTTATGGCTTAGTTTTGTTGCCAGAGAGCCCCAGGAGCATCAGTCTGGGAGCACAGCCAGTGTCTCCCAATTTACTTGGACAATTGTGGATACACAGAGATCTAATATTCCTCTGATTTAAAGCTCACAGGCAGATTGTAGGAGACTTTTGTTTTATTTATAGTTAGCATGTGTGGAGAGAAATAAAACAGTAATTTAATATGCTGTGCAATTAAGAGTTTATTTCTTCCACACAGTTTCTCATGCCAGTAGCTTATTTCAAAGCATAAAGAATTGGAGTTCCTGGGTACTTATGCCTCCATTAATATGTGGATAGACATGAAGAGATACAGCAATGGAATTCCTTTCCATTAAAAAAGAAAGAGACAAATATCCAGGCCTACAATAAAAGTTGAACACTTACAATGACCATCTGTATAAATATTGGAAGTGTTCCAGTCACGTGCAGTTTAATGTTTTTCCTTCCCTTATGGCCCACTTTTATATAAAGCACTAAATTACCAGTTCAGCTGCTTCCAAGGCTCTGTTATTTAAAAATATAAGTTCCCCTTCTGCTTGAAATGGAAGAATCTGCTCACTAAAAACACACTACATAAAATCAGAGGAAATCTCCTGTTCATTACATTCACAAAAGATGGGTACATAAGCCATAAAACAACTAATAGAATATGGCTGTATTCCAGCTAATCCTATCTTTGGGGAATATTTTATGCATGTACATAAAAATTAAATATTAAACAAAGGTGTGAATTTTTTTCACTGGGGCAGGTAGGATGCTTGCCATCTGTTAAACACACAGTCCTGCCAAATATTACAGACTCACATCCTGAATTTGGAAACCAAGTGCACACAGCAAATCCATGCATTTCTTTTGGTATCCGCCTTCCACTGGGCTTTCCTCTACTTGCTGCTCAGTTTTACCACTTCACTGATTGTTAAGCTCTGCTACCTCCCACTATTTCTGGGAACTGAGGGCCCAATTTTGCAAATCTTCCCTATGCCAAGAGTGCTTTGTCATGTGACTAGTCCCATTGCCTGTAATGGAGATACTCATGTGACTAGAGACTTCACGCTTGACAAGTTTGCAGAATTAGGCCTATAAAATTAGAAAAGTAGAATGGGAGATCAGGGTATCTGTGAAGAGTGACTGGAAAATGAGCAGCACATCATCATGCAACTTATAAGGAAAAATGTCTCCTTCACTTCTGAGAAAGTAATCAATAGGAAAATCCCAAAGGTGTGAATGATAATGTGGAACCTTGACCTACCAACTCACACTGTGGGAAGAACTTCCATGAAGATCTGACTTAATCATTAATTCACTGCCATACTTTTACTTCATGTCTACCTGCTCCTTTCATAGGGTTACCTCAGAATAGTAGGGATATTGCATCAGTAGCTTAAAATGCATTAAATTATCCAAGACCAAGGTAACAACAATAAAATGAGGTTTCAGGCAATTCAATTCAAAGTGTACTCTAATGTTCTGAGACCCATTCCTTTTTATAATGTTTCCCCAAATGTAAAAATTATCTCTAGAACCACTCCATACTATTTATATTTGCTTTCATAGGTAGTTTGTCTAGTCTTTGGAGCTTGATATTGGGAGTCTTATTCAGGACCCTTGGATTCTAGAAACAAGCTATATCATTTTGTCTTTTAAAATTTCAAGTTGATATTTTATGAGGAACATTTAGATTGATTGGCTTACCTTTCTTCTCATACCTAGGACTTATACTGACCCCGCTCTCAGCTCCTACATTTCAACAGAAGGTGCACACAGCATTTCACAGGGTCAGACCCTAATGGTGTTTCCTCAGCTGTTAAATGGGCACAACAACACTTAACTACCTTGTCAGCTTTAATTAATTGCTAGCAACTCCCAACCACTTTCACTCCCACCCAGGAATCACACCCCCTTCTGAACCACCCCCTCTCCCCGGTTACCTCTAGCTTTCTCCAAGCTGCCCACACACCCTTCCTCCTCTACATCTCTTCTGAGCAATTCAAGGAATAAGGTCCTGCCTGCTCACATCTATTCCCACTGTTCAGGGAAACTCTGTGAAGGCAATCTAGCGCCAACACCTTTTACTAGCACTATACTTATGTTTATGGTTACATGTAAAAAAAAAATCTGTGTTTGTACTGCTGGGAATGAGGTGGGATTAAATGTAAAATGGATATAAAATTTCTGTACAGTCACAAATAATTAATCTGTGGAACTCACTCCTAGAGAATATTATCAAGGGAAAGAGTTTAATAGGATTATTTTTAAAAAGGGATTGACATTTACATGAATACACTCTGATGTTACACCAGCTAGGCTAAAACTACAAGTGTTATCAATACTCCTGCCAAAAGTCATAAACTTATCATCAGCTGCAGACAAGGGAAAAAATAAATTGTATTTAAGGATTCCTCACTCTCCTCTGGGAAGATTGGGCCCTGAATATTTTGGTGAATCTTAGCAAACTATTCCTTACTAGGTCCTGTAGACACATGTATGTGGGATTAAGGTGACCATGTTTTCAAAATAAAAAACAAAAACAAAACAGGACACTTTTGCAGTAACATTTAAGGGTCACGAAATCCTCATTCAAAAGTAGTTTAAAAAATATGTACTGGTGTCACTACTGCCAGCTTCTCACTCAAGAGGGAAGTGTCTCAGAGTGGAGGGCATTTTCTAGTAAATTTACGAGTTGTGAATGAATTCACCATGAATCGCTGAACAAGTGTCATGAACATTCAATCTAAGCCAAAGAATGGCTCTTACAGTGTCAACACTTGGGCTTTTCGATCCACTCCAACCACCGTTCATTATTCATCCCATCAAACGTTCCTTCCGCTGCACTATTCCCATAAACACAGAACTCCTCGAACAAACATGGAGTGATCATAAGACAATTTTTTAAAAAAACTTATAGGAAATGGAAAACTGGAAGGACTCAGGTACCCTGAAAGCAACTCCTGGGACGGCAGTATACTGTGTGAAAATCTAGGCTTTGGGGTGGCTGTGGTGGGTGGGACACACCCTGCAGCCAAATGCACAGGCTCACCAGGGCACTAGCGCCCCCCAGCAGGGCTGGATTAACTCTCTTGTGGGCCCGGGGCTATTAGATATTGTGGGGCCCCTGTATATAAGTCTTTTTCCTAATTTAAAACAAAATGATCACAATTATGACATCGGGCTATTAACGCTATACTAAACTTGCCTTTTAATTAACATAAAGTCGTACTGTGGTTACATTTCAGTCTTAAAACATGTAGCATATAGCTAATTCAAAATAGCCTATTTCTTACCTTAGAACAGCTCTTATATTAGTTTCTTTTGAGGAGGGAGTTTAGGTGCAGGAGGGGGCTCCAGGCTGGGGCAGAGTGTTGGGGTGCAGGAGAGGGTGAAGGGTGTGGGCTCTGGGAGGGAGTTTGGTGCAGGAGGTGGCTCCAGGCTGGGGCAGAGTGTTGGGGTGCAGGGTGCGGGCTCTGGGAGGGAGTTTAGGTGCAGGAGGGGGCTCCAGGCTGGGGCAGAGTGTTGGGGTGCAGGAGGGTGAGGGGTGCGGGCTCCAGGAGGGAGTTTAGGTGCAGGAGGGGATTCTGACCTGGGGTGGTTCCCGGCCAACGGGAGCTGTGGCGCCCCTGCTGGGGACAAGGGCAGCGCATGGAGCCTCTCCCCCGCCCCCAGGGGCTGCAGAGATATGCCAGCAGCCAGCGCTTCCAGGAGCAGCATGAGGCCATGGCATGCAGGCAGCCTGCCTGAGCCCTGCTGCACCACTGGACTTTTAGCAGCCCGGAGATCGCGATTGCCCGGCAGAGGCGCCAGGATCAACCAGTCGATCCCGATCAAGGGGTTGGTGACCACTGAATTGTATATAATTATGGATTTATTTTTTTCAGCCCCCCCTCGCCCGAGGCCCTGGGCTGCAGCCCCTAAAGCCCCTGCGTTAATCCGGCCCTGCCCCCCAGCCCTGGGGCTCTGCTCTGGCCCAGGCACTGCCTGGGGGCAGCAATCCCGAGTCCGCCTGAGCGTGGGGCAGGAATGTGACGCCCCAAGGCGCAGCCCCCACCCGGGCTGGGGATGGTGAAGGCAGACTCGGGTAGCGGGTCGGCTTTGATGATTGCTACTGCGCATGCTCAGGTCACTCATGAACCGGCAGGGGGCGTGGTCCCTCCCTGCTCCGTCGGCGCCTGCCGCCCGGCGTCTCTGCCCTGGTTGCCATAGCAGCGGGTTGGATGCGCGGCCAGCATGGCGCTGCCGGATCCGGTCAGAAGGAGGCTCGGCTCCTTCAGCCGGACTGTGTTCAGCGACAGCAACCGCACCGGCCCGGAGCGCCGAGGCAGCGGCGACAGCCTGGGTAAGGAACCGCTCCCCTGCCCGCAACAAAGATGGCGGCGGCATCCTCACGGGGGACAGAGAGGGGGTCGTCGCCAGGAACGAAGATGGCGACGGTAGCCTCGTTGTAGCGGGGCTACGGGCAGCGCGTTCCTGCCTGGTTCCGCGGTGTCCCCGCGCTCAGAGGCCCCGGGGCGCCATGCCGGGGGGGCGGGAGCGAACGACCCCCTAGTGCCAACAGCTTCCCCTCACCCCACGGGTGGCAGCAGCCGCAGCGCGGGGCCTCCCTGCCCCACCCTGGCTTGGGGATGAGGCTCTGTCGGGTTCGACAGTGTTGGCGTCACAGGTGCTGCACCCCCTGGCTAGAAGTAGTGAGAGCAGCCCTAATACGTGGTTTTCACCGTCAGTTCCCCCACTCTAAGAATTGTTCCCGCACCACAGCTTGGCTTAGGTACCACGCAGCCTGGCCCTGAGCCTGTCTTCATTGGGGGCTAGACCCTAGGTAGGGGGCTAGACTGTATTGCCAACCCCACGTGTTCAAAAATCACAAGTCAGGCCTCCCACCCCCAAACTCAGGAGGCTATCATCAAAATCGTGAGATTCCCCCCCCCAGCTTTTCTTGGCAGAGGGCTAGAAACGTCTTAAAAATGAAAGCTGAGATTCTCACACAAGCACAGGATTCCAGAAGCTGAGGCTTTAAGAAAAGCATCAAAAATTATGAAACGTGGTACATTGTGGGGTACCATTAGACATCAGCCTAGAGCCAAACATATTGTGTCTTTCTGTGAAAATAGTACTGTTCTGACAACCACTGATCCCTTCACACTCAGCCAAGCGCTCAGTGTAACTTACCAGATACTATTACCTAGCATTTTTCATCCAGAGATCACAAAGCACTTCAAGAGATAAAATAAACCAGGCTTCCACTGCCACCAAATTTAGCTGATATTTTAGGTGTTTAAATTTGAGTTGGACCTGCTGAAACAGGGACACTTAACAGAAAGTACAGGTGAGGCAAGCATAAAGAGGACCTTCCACACCCACAAATGATGATGAATTGCTGATTCTTCTATGAGCTGCACTTTGAGTAATGTGAGAAACTTCCAACAGTCAGTTTAGGCTTGAAATTAGACGAAGATTTCTAACCATCAGAGGGGTGAAGTTCTGGAACAGCCTTCCGAGGGAAATAGTGGGGGCGAAAGACCTCTCTGGCTTTAAGATTAAGCTTGATAAGTTTATGGAGTTGATGGTTTGATGGGATAACGTGATTTTAGTCAATAGGTCAATAACGTGCCATCGCTGGTAATTAGTAACAATGGTCAATGATGGGATATTATAAGTTGTTATAGAGAACATTTTCTGGAGGGTCTGGCTGAAGAATCTTGCCCGCATGCTCGGGGTTCAGCTGATCGCCATATTTGGGGTCGGGAAGGAATTTTCCTCCAGGGTAGATTGGCAGAGGCCCTGGAGGTTTTTCGCCTTCCTCCGCAGCATGGGGCAGGGGTCGCTTGCTGGAGGATTCTCTGCGACTTGAAGTCTTTAAATCACGATTTGGGGACTTCAACAGCTGAGTCAAGGGAGAGAATTATTCCAGGAGTGGGTGGGTCAGCTTTTGTGGCCTGCATCTTGCGGGAGGTCAGACTAGATGATCATAATGGTCCCTTCTGACCTTAAAGTCTATGAGTTTATTGATCATTAATTCAAGTAGATTTAATGTGATATCAATAAATTGGACAATGGGAGAAGGAAACTTGCCAGTTGAAACCAACCGTTCCCTGGTGTTCTCATTTTTTAAGGACTTGCTTTTTATACTTTGTGTGTCTAGTTTTTTTGAGCCTATGTGCAAATTCTAAATACTGTAGAACTTTACCTCCCACTTAACATTGCAGGGGTCAAAGTTCTGTTTTTCTGGGGTTTAGCAGCTAATTTTCTTCTCGCCATAGTGTTTGATTTGTAACTCCATTTTCTTTAATGTACATTCCAAGCTGGTGGTTCTCTTTTTAAAAAAGCACATTGGATTGACATTGCTGGAGTCTAGAATTTTCTATACAAAAGAAAAGTATTGTATGGAGACCACGCAATGCAAGCTTCCCCACCAGCATGCCTGAGTTCTGATCTTTAGGGATCAATTTTAATTTGAGGATAATCAAATATATATGCTCACTTAATCCTAGGCCCTGTTGATGAGACTACCACATTGCTACAGTCAGGCCTCAGGAGTTCAGAGTGCAGGTCAGTTCACCTCCACTGTCTGCTGCTCTCCTGAACTGGCCTGCTCTTTTTTTGAGCTTCTCTTCCACTCATTCATGTTTTGCAAGCGTGGCAGCAGAACAGCTGCGTAACCCCTTCCTTCCTGGTGCAGGTTTGTATACACCTTGACACGTAGATTCTTTAGAATACAGTAGGGAATGATGTAGCAGAATTCTTCCCTTGGACATTATATTTAATGTCCCTAACACACTATATTTAATGTTGAACTTGGTTGATCTCAGAGTCCAACCATTAATGTGTTGGTTGAAGTTGTTATGTCTTAAAGTAGAGTAGCGTCTTTCTCTGCTGTATGTAGGAAAGAGAGTGTCTGGCACAGACCTTGGGTGATGAGGATTTCTCTCTCTTTCTAGATAATGAAATAGTCTCCAGTTTGCCATTGCAGATGTCCCTCTATTTCAACCTTTACTTTTTCCCATTTTGGTGGGTGAGCAGTGTTGTCATGCTCCAGCTGAAGGTAAGTCCTGAGGGGACTTATCCCCTCCAACATCTGTGGTGCCTGTCTGAAACTTATTTCCTCACACTGTCTGCAAGACTATGGGTTTGTCTTCACTACCGGGGTAAGTCGACTTAAGTTACACTACTCCAGCTACGTGAATAACATAGCTGGAGTCAACGTAGCTTAGGTCGACTTACCCCAGTGTCTTCACTGTGCTGCGTCGACGGGAGACGCTCTCCAGTCGATTTACCTTAATCTTCTCGTGGAGCTGGAGTTCCAGAGTCCTCCAGAGAGCGCGCTGCTGTCGATTTAGCGGTCTTCGCTAGACCCGCTAAATCGACACCCACGGCATCAATTGCAGCAGCTTTGATCTCCCCTGTAGTGAAGACGAGCCCTAATACTCGGCCCTTCTACTCATTACCTTCAACCCAGACATGGAAAGTGATACTTAATAGAGTGCAATGTCTCAGCAAGAATATCAGAGTAGTTGGAGGTCCAGGAGTTCATGACAGAATTAGTGGCAGGTTTGGTTGGAGGCTGATTGAAAAATCAGGGGCTACGGCCTGTCGGGTTCCAGGAACATTGATAGTGCTGCATGAATTTCCAGATCACAAATACCATAAGCTTCTGTAGAGCTGTATAAAATAGTGATAGAATTCCATGGGGACGGAATGCACTTACTTTCTTCCTCTTTCTAGTACCCAGTCTTGCCAGATTACTACAAGTTCATCCTGGTCACAGTAATCGTCCTAGCCTCTCTAATTGAGGCCATCCGACTGTATCTTGGATACATGGGCAATCTGCAGGAGAAGGTATGTTCTGTTGACCTCCTTGAGCATCAGTTCAGGAGCCTTAGGGGGCTGAGTATGATGCTTTGAATTAGAGATACATCACAATTACATTTACTTATAAAGGAGAACTTATTAATTGGACTTGAACTGGGGTTTATGTCCCTAGGTAACTGCTCTGTCAGTTGAGCTAAAGGAGCTGGTCACTTTGCACAAGTGAGCAGGGGCTCCTTTGTTTCTGAAGTTCACTAAAGGACAGAATGAGACCGGGCCTTTGTAAGCCTCCTGGAATAAACAAAGGACTTAAATTTAGTCTTTCTACGTTTTGGGTTGGACGAGGAGCACACACAAATTTCAAAATCACCTTCATATTAAATAATTTACTTCCCTCATTCTGGTTTTATGCATTTCTCCAGTCTGAGCCTCTCTTCTGCCAGTTATGCTCTTTCAGTGTCTGTCTATCCCTTTCGTCCCCTCATTTCAGTTCCTCCCCCTTTCTTGTTTTTTTGTTTTGGGGGATACCAACCTCATTTTCCCTCTCTCTTTTCTTTAATTCCTGCTCCAGCGACCTCACGTCACTGAAACCATCCTCTTCAACTTCATGCAGCTCTCTGGAAGCCTCCCGTCATATGGTGGGTCTGCTTAGATGTATTATAGGATAGAGTAGTGTAGCATGTGATGCTCCTAGAGCTGGCTGATCCAGGGAGCAAGGGACCAGGCTCTGTTCCATACTGATACGTACCGACACTAAACTTTCAGTGTAAGTCTCCTTTTTCTGCCTCTCTATTTGTTGTTTTCTTCTGTCCTGGCTTATTGCTCTGTTAATTTAATTCCCCTTGGAAGACCGTGCTTCCTGCTCCAACCTATAGCACTACCTTAATGATACTGATAGAGGCAAACTGATGAGAATCAAACTATCCCCACTAGTTTTACTCTGCTACTGCACATGTCACCTGAGCTGCTGAACATCCTATAGACTTCATTGCCAGAGATGCAACCTTGTGTCCACTTTCCCTGTCACTGTGGGGGAAGGAGGGTAAAGAGGATCACACTTGGCTGGCAGTTCTGGCAGGAACAGTGAGAAGGCCAGTGGCCACATTTCACTCTGCTTCTGCTGTTACCAGGATGTTTTGGACTCACTAGGTGCAGCAGGAGGGCTAGGACTTCTCTGCAGAGATTTTAGAAGGTGATGGGAACACCAGGGAAGCCCATGATCGTCCACTGAATTTAACTTCCTGAAGCCCTGGATTTAGTTGAAACAAAAATCTGAATAGTAAACTGATTTCCGAGTAGTTCTTGGCTGAACATTTATGTTGTCTCTTTGTTTCATAGTAGAGCTGGCTGGAAAATGGGGTTTTCCCTGCTGAAAAGTCAAAATTTTCAGCAAAAATTTAAAACCAAAATACTTCAATTCTGAAATGCTACCATAGCACATCAGGGGAGTTGTGGTTCAGGTACCACATGCTCCTCTTATTCTCAATCAGCTTTGCTCACTGGTTAGACTGTATCATATGTGATACACCACTGTCTCCTCTCCTGTTTAAGGGAGCTGGTGCATCATAGGAGTTGCATAGCCACATTGCATCATGGAAGATGAAGTTCAGCTGGTAGCCAAGCCCATAAGAATGGGTGCATAAGGCAACTCAACTACAATTCCCATGAGGCACAGCAGTGGTATAACCAATTTAAATTTTCAGATTTGGGGCATTTGTTTTTTGATGAAAGATAGAAATTTTCCACAGAAAGGAGATGGTTTTTGGCAAATCATTTAGTTTAGTCAAAAACCCCAATTTTTCATTGAAAAATAGTTTAGACAGAACATTTTCAACCAGTCCTATTTCTTAGCAATTCCATAGCATACGCAGGCTTTGGGAAGAGGGAGAATGGATTTTTACAGGATACATGTTTTTGGTATGTACTCCAACTGTGTACACATGGCTTGCATTGTTCCGTTGCCATGCTATAAGAACTGTTGATGTTAGACGTAATGTCTTTCTGTTGTAGGTACCTGAACTGGCTGGCTTTTGGCTCCTGAGTCTCCTCCTGCAGTTGCCCATCATCCTCTTCTTGCTCTTTAATGAAGGTTTGAAGATCCAGCCACTGGAGCGAGCAGTCCACATCATTTTTGCCCTTTTCCTCACCTTCCAGGTCATTGCAGCTTTTCTTGCCTTGAAAAGAATGGTGAACCAGCTGGCAGTTCGTTTCAGCCTTAATGAATTTGACCAGCTGGACGATCACCCCACATCTGATTATCTAGCCTGGGAGAAGAAGAGGGTGCAGGCTCCATGGGGGGTAGGACAAAATTTTGAGGAGGCTCCTCCATCAAATATTGATTGGGAGTCTGCACTCAGGGCCTGACAGGTTACTAGGATAGAGCCTCAGGATGAACGTCTCTTGCTGCTATAGTCCCTTTGTTCCCATTTCTTTGGCTCATTCTCAACCTTCCTAGTTTTCAGAGACCCTAAAAGTAGTTCTTCTGCCACAGCCAACATTAAAGATGAGAGATTTGAACTTTGCTTGAACATCACATTGGCACTATTAGCTCTGCCAGTTATACAGTTGACTTCATTTGTATATAGTTATTCATTGGATGAAATGCCTGCAGCGTGGGGTTGGTAGGTTTTATACTTATGCAAACTTTAATTTTTTTAAATTGTGTACAAAAGATTTTTACTGTTCATGATTTTGCACAAGGATATTTTGTTTACAATAAATTCATATTTTATTCATTTTAATAAAACTTCACACTATATAGCTTTTTCTATCTACAGATCTGAATACACTCTACAAACAACGAATTTAGCCTCACACTAGGCCAGTAAGATAAGGAAGTATGCAGAAACAGACACAGAAAGGGATGCAGTAACTACAGTGATGGTCATGCTACAAGAACTTAAAAAGCTTCATGGACAAAGTTTCTAAAGTGACCTTTAATTTTGGATGACTCAGTTATTGGGAGCTCCAGTCAGAGAAACTGTTAATTCAAGAAAACACCATTTGGTTCAGCTGAAGTTTTGGGTATCCAGCACTTCATAGTTAGGGCCTACTTGTCTAAAATGTATGGCTCAATTATTGAATGCTCCAAAATTACAGGCTATTTAAACATTTAGAGATGTGATCTGCTCAAGGGAATACAGGAAATATATGTCAGAGCCAGGTATATAACCCCGGTCTCATTTGCAGGTCTCTGTATTAATGTCTGGACTATCCATTCTGGTAATGGATAAAAGTTTGTTTCTCAATCTTTGGTGATCAAAAGTTAAATTAATTTAATTTCTTCTTGTGGATCCCTCTGGCTGTCAGTAGAGCAAAGGCAGTTGCATATGGGTGCAGGGGAGGGCTGGTACATGGACACAGGGTTAATGAAAGGGAGAAGGGCAAAGAGGATAGGGAATCTAATTGCACTACGAAGGAAAGATGCTATATGGTTAAGGATGGGGTTTTTGTAGGCCTATTAGAGTCTTACAGTGGAGAGGAATGGATAGTGGTCTTGTCTCATCAAAATTGGATTCTGCAAACTATTCATTTAAATGTTATCTGTTATTAAAATTCAAACCTGATGGAAGCAAGTACTTGCAGCAGTGGTTGCCTCAACTTGCACCAGGTCTGGATTTGACTTATTTTGCAGAAATATGACAAATTGGAAGGAATTTGTAAGCAGGAAGTTACCAGGAGTATCTGAAGTAGTATTAAGATTGCGGTCCTTCATTCAGAGTCTGTAAGGGAGACGCTGGTGAGGTTTAAGCATAGGATCTCTGGCCCTGCCCATGAGTTTTGTAGTTAGAAGAGTTACAACATTTGAAAAATCCTTCCCCCCCCCCAACCCCCCCAATAGTCCTGGGAATTCCTTTCTAAAATAAAAAGCCCTTTCAGCTGTATGCACAATTGTATGCGGTAGCACAAATTGTCATCTTGCCACTGTGTAACTACTGCACAAAGCTGAGCTTAAATCAACAGCTAGAGATCAGAGCCCAGGTCAACTCAAAGAGAAACTTTTCAGAGGCAATTAAAATAAGGACTGGAAAACAGAACAAAAACCTCAAAAGGCCAACCAGAAGTATCAATTCTTGTGCCTGTCTTCACTAGTGAGTTAACGCAAGGTATAGCTCAAGTGTTTCTGTTAACTCTATCCTACCCATACACAAAAAAACCGCTCACTTATTTGTGGTTATGGTAACACAAATTGGTTGGCACAAGTGGGGATATAGAACAGACCTGGAGTGAGCTTACCTCCTTAGCCCCCAACACAACCTCTCAATAGTGTTGATTAGGTTAGTGCTGTGATAACAAGTGAGAGCTGCTAGTCCTCCAGTGCCTTCCCCACAATTCTCTTAGGGTCTCGTGTCCTGTTGTCTTGTCTTGCTATCTACTTGTTCCCTGCTTCCTGACTGAAAGTCACCTCCTGCTGCATATAGGTCTCCCTGGCCCTCATTCTCCACATTTGTCCACAGCAGCCATTATCAGCAACTGCCCTCATCCACATCTGGTAGAGAGCTCCTGTTTTGTGATAATGATGCCAAAAACGACACATTTTCAGAGTGCTGACAGCTGCCACCAAGATACTGGTGAATCTCTGACTCAGGTATTGCAAAGTCCACAATTTTGGGAACAAGAATTGAAATGCCAGGATGCATGATGACATTTTGAAGAAACTGGCCAGGCGTAGAATTCAATGAACAGGACCTCAGTGCTGGAGAAAATCAAAGGGATTAAGATGCTTGTAACTCTAGAGTGCCCCCTTGTGGACAGAGGTTGCTGTATGGCACCCTGCCACTTTGGCCATCGTTTCTCTTCAGGGGCCCTTTAAGAAGTCACATTTATCAAAGTACTTCCAACCAAAACACAACTAGTGAAATCTTCTCCCCAGTTTCAGCTGGGCATAGCCCTATTCTCCCTGAGGGTCTGCTGTCATGCTTTCCCTTGCTTCTTGGGCAAGGTCCCTCCAGGCCTTACTACCTCCTCCTTCCCCACTCAAGTCAACTGGGTCAAGAGCTCTGGCCTGATGGTTGGGAAAGGGTGGCAGGCAGGCTGTCTCCACCTGTGCTCTGTGACATCCAGTGGGGCACAGGTCCACTGCTCTATTTGGGCATAGACCTTTCTGCCAACAATCTACTTCCTGCTGGAGAATTGGACCAATCTAGAGGCCAAGCTATCTGGCCGGCTGTGAAGGTGGATGGGGCTGCTCCAGTGCGTTTCCCTGCAGGGGAGGGTGCTGGTGATGAATCATCTAGTCCTGTCCATGCTCTGGTTCAACATCCTGAGCCTGTTCCCAGGGACCCTGGCCAGCCTCCAGAAGATGATTCTGGAATTTTTCTGGCCAGGGCTGCACAGGGTCTCTGCTGCAGGTGTCCTGGGCTGCCCTCCTTCCACACCTTCCACCATCAGGCCCTGCAGAGACTCCTTTACAGTTCAGGCAGTCGTGCACAGAGCATGCCTCCGAGAGTGCCGATACAAGCGGCAGCTCCCCCGAGACCTCTGTGAGCTTACAGTCTTTTACCAGAACCTCCTCAGAACCAGGACCAGGTCTGTAGCGGCCGCCAATGGGAGGACCTCCTTGCAGAATCCATGCTAAATTCAAACCTTAGTCCCTCTTGGTGTGCCAGAGGCTGGTCTTGGTTGGTGCCACCAGACTCAAACCTCCTGGACTACGATCAGCGGGAATGGGTGAATGCTGTCAAAATTAGCCAGCAAATGGGGCTATCCACCCTGTCTCGTACTCCATGAAGTGAGGGCAGCCTTGCCTCATGCTTCTCTTACTTTCCTCAAGTGGGTTCTGCAGAGGGGTGCTTCCTGCCCACCAAAACTCATCATCAAGCCCATAACCCATGAGCCTCCTCTTTTTAACCCTAACCAGGCAAGCACGACCCTTCGTCACCCTAACCCTGGGCAGGGGAGCCCTTCTGACCCCAATGCTAACCCTAGGTCGAGAAGCCTTAACTTTGTAACCTTAACTTTATGCCAGGGAGCCCTCCAGACTGCAGTCATAACTCTAGGTCAGGGAGCCCTACAAACCCCAACGCTTACCCTAGGTCAGGGAGTCCTAGTGACCCCAACCTAACCCTAGTCCTGGAATCCCTATGGGCTGAATGCCAAGCATAGTCCGAGAAGATTACCCTTTGTGACCCTAATCCTAGGCTGGAGTCCTATCCTTTGAAACCTTAACCTTAGCTCAGGGAGACCTACTGACCCCAACACTAACCCTAGGCCGGAGCAATGCCCTTTTCAACCCTTACCCTAGGCCAGGGAGCCCTGCTGACCTCTAGCCTAACTCTAGGCCAGGGAGTCCTGTTGATCCCAACTCTAACGGTTAGGCAAGCAGCTCTATTCTTTGGAATCCTATCCCCAGGTCTAACCTCAGCATTGCAAGTGTTATTTTTTCTAACCCTAACTTTCACCCTGGGAGCTCTGCCCTTTGTAACCCTAACCCTAGTCTGGGGAGCCGACCTACATTGTGGGATGGAGGAGGAGCGCACACACTTTCAACATCACCCACTGTCAAGGCTAAATCCCCACTCTGTCACTGCGAATGCAGAAAGTGGGGGCCCACAAAGATTCTAAAAATTAATACTTGCCACTCCAGGCTTGTATTACACTCCCAAGGTTATAGCTTCCCTCTGACCTTGGCTGGGTAAATGCTGCCACCACCCAAATGCAAAAAAACAACAACCCTTTAACCCAGGAAGGAGCACTTGTGAATTCCTCTCTGTGGGGTACCCTCAAGCCCTTTCACCCCCTCCTCTGGGGAAGAGCTGAGACTACCAGCTAATCAACAACATACACAAACCTCTTAGGACACCAATAATCCAATCCTGTTCTTAAAAAAGGTAAATTTTATTAAAAACAAAAAGGAAAAAATACATTTGGAACTTAGACTTTTGCTAGATTTTAAAAGAGCAATTCCAAAAATTAAGCACCCAAAATAACTTTCTTGGGGGTTCAGCTTAAAGGTTACAAGCAAACAAAAGCATCTGGGGTTAGCACAGAGGAGATCCACAAGCCTTAAAAAATAAACAGAAACAAACCTGATCGCGTCTAGCTAAACATTCTGATCTACTTACAGCTTTGGGTTGTTAAAAGTAGGTCTAGATATAATCTGATGATTTTTATATCTGGTTCAAACTTTACACCGCATTCCTGCTGCCACGTCTCTTCAGCCCAGAGAGCAACAGACAAAGGGAAAGTTTCTTTCCCAATTTTAAGAAGTTCTACCTTCCCATTGGCTCTTTTGGTCCGGTGCCCACTCCTTTTCTTTTACCTGTGGGCCTGTTAACCCTTGTTAAAGCAAGCAGAGAACAGCTACCAAGAGGATTTTACAGCTAACTGGCTGTCTGGGTGTTCATCAAAGGGAGCTACTCTTCCCCCCCCCCCCATGTATCACACCCACTATTAAGTAACATACTCCCCACATTCTGGTCTTTTACATTTCTCTAAGCAGTGCCTCATTTC
This sequence comes from Terrapene triunguis, assembly GCF_002925995.2. Lineage (NCBI taxonomy): Eukaryota > Metazoa > Chordata > Testudines > Emydidae > Terrapene > Terrapene triunguis. The sequence goes on along the minus strand of NW_020664483.1, from coordinate 13,127,478 downwards.
TTTCAGTTGTGCTCTCAATGTCTATCCCTTTTAACCCCTCACTCCAGACCCTGCCAGGCTTTCTTCTGTTTTTGTTCTAGACTCACTTCACTCTCTCTTCTCCGATTCCTGCTCCATGACTGAAACCATCATCTTCAGTTTTATGGAGCTTTTTGGAAGCCATTAACTCACCTCCTTCAGTCAGCTGTTCCTTGGAGACTGATTTATATGCTATTTTGGTTTTTTATTCTATAATTTAAAGTAAGGGTAAGGTAGGACAGGGAGGGAACTGGGGAAGTGGAGCTAAATCAATATAAGAAACCAAGCCATATTCATGCATGCAATGGTGAATACAATAGAATTAGAATTGAGAGAAGTGTGCCACACTGAAGGGTTCATATGCCATCCAACAGACAGTGAATCACACACACAACTTTCAAATTTTCAATAAGCTAAGTAGTTATTCTCAATGGCTCTTCCCTTTAATATAACATCTTTGAATGTCCAAGTTCTAAATAATGTCATTAAAAGGAAAAATGCCTAGTCAGAACTCAGCCTCCCCCATTCTCAGATCATTTTACTTCAAGAACCTAATTTTCCACAGGGGCAAATTCTGGGCATGAAACGTAGTCGGCTTCAGTAGACATTTTTTTGCTTCAGCCAAAGAAAAGAGGAGTGGGCATAATATTTGCTGACCACATACCTCTTCAGATTAAAGATCAATTTAAAGATGGAGCATAGTTGCTGGGTTATTAATAACAGTGGGCTTGTCATATGCTCCCAGTCAAAAGCAAAAAAAAAAATTTGAAACGAATTTCTTTAAAATATTGCTATGCTTTGGGGAAGGGGAAATTATACTTGGAGGAGACTTCAGCTGTACACCTATTCTTCACTGGGACAAAGCTGATAAAAAGACAAAAGAAGGAAACAGGTGCAGCATTAACCTTTCTATACCAACAAGTCAATCTCTCAGATTTCTGGAGATAATTATATCCAGTGGAATGAGATTACACATTTATTCATACCCTCATCAGCTATACTAGAATAGATTTAATATTAATCTCTAAATCCTTAATGGATTATATCTATTGGACTATATCCAATTTCTTCTCTACCATGAATTGACCAATCCGCAGCAGAGGGGAAAGCGGGTGGGAAGTAGAATACAAATAGGGACCACACAGCCTGAAGAACCTCCTCTTCTTCAAGAAATGGTCCCTATTGTATTCCAATGAGGGTGACTGACAAGCAGTACCTATGTTGGAGGAGGGTGTGAGGATGAAGATGGAATGATCATGTGGAGAACTGCCATGTTGAAGGAGGCATCTGCTGCAGAGTCCTGCACTAAGATATACTGCGCTGCAAAAGTGTGTACTGAACGCCATGTGGCCGCTCTACATATGTCTACAAGCGGAACATCTTGAAGGGAGGTTGTGGTTGAAGCCTGAGCCTTCTCGTGGAGTGAGCCCTGTAAGTGAGCTCACAGTTGGTAGCAGAGTTTAATGCAACCAGAAATCCTTTTGGTGTTTTCCTGGGTGGAAATGTCTTGTCCAGAGTCTCACTGCTACTGCAACAAATAGTCTAGGAGACTTCCTGATTGGTTTCGTTCTCTGCAGGTAGAAGGCCAGAGCTTGCCGTACATTGAGGGAATAGAGTCCATGTTCCTGTGCAGAAGCATGTGGCAGAAGTCAAATTGGTAAGTGGATGGCTTGATTGATGTGAAACTGGGAGACCACCTTTGGTAAAAATTTGGGGCGTAGATGTATGGAGACTATCTTTGTGGAACACCATGAAAGGCGGGTCTGCCATCATAGCACTGAGCTCACCAACCTGTCTCGTGGAAGTAATTGCAAGCAGGAAGGCGACTTTCATGGAACGGAGGGACATAGAGCATGAAGCTAATGGCTCAAAGGGTGGCTTCACTGGCATAGAGAGAACTAGATTCAGGTCCCAGTGGGGTGCGACAGGTGGGAAGGTTCTGATGAGGCCTTTCCAAAACCTAGCGGTAATGGGGTGCATAAAGACAGAGTAACCTTCCACCTGAGGGTGGAACGTGCTAATTGCCACCAGATGGACTCTCAAAGAACTGAGGGCAAGACCTGATGACTTTAAGGAAAGAAAGTAGTCCAGGATGAGGGGGATCCCTGCCAATTCTGGTAAGCCTCCTTTGCGTTGAGCCCAAGATGAGAAGTGTTTCAACTTAGCTTGGTAACATCACCTAGTGGAGTCTTTGCTGCTGCTGGAAGAATGTTTTGTACAGCTGAAGAACATGTCTGTGCTAAAGTAGATGCCCATCCAAATACCACGCTCTGAGGTGTAGTGCGTGTGGATTGGGATGTCAGATCTGCCATTGTATTGGATCAGCAGATCAGGGAAGCTGGGGATAGGAATAAGTAGGTGAGATGACAGGTGGAGGAGATTGGGAAACCACAACTGTGAGAGCCAGCAGGGGGTGATCAGAGTGACCGTTGCTCTACCTCACTGGATCTTGTTTAGTACCTGAGGCAGGAGTGGTAGTGGAGGAAAGGTGTAGCTGAGTTGGTCTGATCTGAAAGTAGGCAAGAGTCGCTCTGAGAGTGGCGGCCAAGGCCTCTCTTGGAGCAGTATGTGGTGCATTTGGTTCATCTGCAAAGCGAAAAGGTCTCTGGTCAGGGGTCCCCCGCTGGGTAAAGATGTCATGCATTATGGAATCATGAAGTTCCTACTTGTGTTTGATCACAAAATGTTTGCTGAGTGAGTCCACAAGTACATTTTATGTCCCAGGAAAATAGGTTGTGGATAAGGGGATCTGGTGAGTGATGCACCAATTCCAGAGATTGACAGCTACCGCACATAGAACATTCAATTTCCTTCCGTGCTGTTTTTTGATATAGAAGACAGTAATGGTGTTGTCTGACATGATGAGAACATGGTGGGAGTGAATGAATGGAAGAGAGAATTGGCTGGCCTTTCATACTGCTTGGAGATTCAGGATATGTGCATCCTGGATTCTTGGGGAGACCACATGCCCTGTGTCACGTGAATGCCCATGTGGGCACCAGAGTGATGCGTTGGTGATGATAGTCTTGTCTGGGGAGAAGGGAAGGAAGGGAACCCCCAGGCACACCTGACATGAGTCTGTCCACCAATGGAGGGATGACAGTACCTTGTCAGGACTGTCAACATTAGGTCCATGGAGTGATGGTTGGGCGAGTAGATGGACTGGAGACATGTCTGAAGGGATCGAAGGTAGAGGCATGCCAAGGCGATCACATAGGTACAGGAAGCCATGTGACCAAGGACATACAGGCAAGTCCTGGTGGGCACATGAGGATTGTTCCTGATGTGAGCTATGATGTCTCTCATTGTCTGAAATCTGTCTGGTAAGTAAGCTCAAGCTGTGATAGAGTTTATGGTAGCCCCGATGAAGTACAGAAATTGTGTGGGCTTGAGGATTGATTTCTCAACATTGATACAGACCTCGAGAGAAGAGAGGAGGCTAAGTAGCATTGAAGTTGATGCATGGGCGTCTTGCCTGAATCTGGTAGCCAGGAGGCAATCATTGAGATATGGAAACACGAGGAGGCCATAACACCTGAAGTCGGCCTCTATGACGGAGATTATTTTGGTGAAGACTCTGGGCGCAGAGTGTTACCCAGAATTGGGCCAGCTAGTAAGCTTAGGGAGGACTAATGACCCACCAGAGTTTGGCAGAAAGCAGCACGTTTATTATACTGATAGCTAAACTCAAAAGAATGGGATGGGGGGTCACACTCACATACTCACGCTCCCAGAAGAGGCACAGCACTGGAGATGTCAGGATCCTTTAAGGTAAGTGTCCCACAGCGCAGAGATGGATGGTGTGATGAAGGTACGTCTTCCTGAGGCACGATGAAATGCAACGCGGTGAACCACTGGCCAGGCGGTCCAGGTGAAGGGCCTTCACGGGAGGTACAATCTTGTGAGTGCAGTCCTGAGCACATGGCCCCCTTCTCCTTTTAAGGACCTGCTCCTCATGGTCTGTGACTAGAGATGGCCGCGTCTGGTTGGTCACACTCCACCTCGTGCAGTGTCCATGCATTGGGCATGTGATCGCTGCCTAATCAGAGTGCCAGACACCTTGTCTACCTGGGAGCTCTTCTGATCTTCCAGCTGCTCAAGCAGCCCATTCATCCCACAAGCATTCCAGGAGGGAGGGGCAGGGGGAGGGGGAAAGCCACTTCACAGGTATTCAAAGAGGCAGAGGAGACAAAAGGGTGGGGGAGGTGTAACAGACCTTTTGAGCATACAGGTTATACAGAGCATACAGATCACTGCTGCTCCTACAACACAGAGAGACTATCCCAGAGGGAAGCACTCTGTATTGGAAATTATGGGTGCCCACTGTGAATCTCGGGAAGTGTCTTGGGGGAGGGTGAGTATCGATGTGAAAGTAAGTGTTCTTCATATTGAGAGCCGTAAACCACATCCCTTTCTCTAAGGATGGAATTATTGCTGCCAGTATGACCATGCGAAACTTGAGCTTGCGGGTGAATGACTGAGGTGCTGAAGATCGAGGATTGGTTTTCACCTGCCTTTTTTCTTGGGTATCAGGAAGTAAGCTGAGTAGAACCCATTCCATGATATTCTGAAGGAGTGTGTTCTATTGCGTCCCTTTGTAACAAAGAGCTCATCTCTTGGGTGAGAAGAGTGTCATAAGAGTGGTCCCCAAAAAGGGTTGGGGAGGGGGGTTTGGAGGACGTAGCAAGACAAACTCGATAGTATAGCCACGGTGAATGACATTCAACAGCCATCTATCCATTATCGCTCACTAATGGTGGGGAAAGAGTGCTAAATGACCCCCACAGGTGCTAGGAGGGTTGTGAGATGGAAGGTTTAGTGATCGGCGGCTCTAGGGCTCACATCAAAAATGCCTCTTGGCTAGAGGTTGGGTCTGTGAGGTTAAAGCCTGCAAGGAGGGCCCAGGAAGTGAGACTTCTGTGTCTTCTGGCATTTCCTTGGGGGCTTATAAAGATCTCTGTGGCTAGAATTGAGGAGACCTGTATCACTGTGTGGATGAATGTCTGAGGAATTTTCTCTTTGGGGCGGGAGTATAGACATCCAGTGAATGAAGAATAGCTCTGGAGTCTTTTAGTGTATGTAGTGCCTCATCTGCCTTCTGCTTAAAAAGAAGGGGTTTGTCAAAAGGAAGGTCTTCAATGGTGTTTTGGACCTCCTTAGATAAACCAGAAGAGTGGACCTAGGGCTTTCTATGCATGACTATTGTCCGTTGCATCTACCACAGATTGAAAGGTAGTTCTGGCTGCGAGCTTCCCTTCTTTAAGAAGTGCTGGAAAACAAGCGTGATCTTGTTGTGGAAATCTATCAGCAAACTCCTTGAAATTGCTGTAATTCAGGAAATAGGCATTGTTAGCCAGACATGGATAGTTTGTGATCCTGAATTGCAGGCTGGAAAATGAGAATACTTTAAGACCCAGAAGATCTAAATACTTCCCTGCTGTGTCTGCTGAAGTAGATTGAGGATGCTGTTGTTTAGATCTTTCTGCAGCAGCTTGGGCTACAAAGGAATTTGGACATGGGTGTGAAAAAAAATTCAGAGCCTTTGGCCGGAATGTAGTAGCCAATAGGTCAGATCTGATGGAGGTGGTGGGGGTCCCCATGGCATAGGGTACATCGTCTCCATGGTGGCTGGGCTGGTAAGCATTGCCATGGATGAGGTGGTTTCCGTGGTGCATAAGGATGGTAAGCTAAAGGTTGTTGTTTTCCTGGTTCTGAGTTGTCAGGAGAAGGTGGATCCCATTTCTAATGGCGGTACCGTCAGAGCTGGTGGAAGAGTATAGAGCATAAAGAGTATAAAGCGGGTGAGGGGCCCCAAATTGAGGGCATATCCCTTGGTGGAGATATAATCTCTCTAGATGTGGAAGGGCCCAATGGAGGGGGGCGGGAATCTGGATCTCAGAAAAGGTTTGGCTCAAGTTTTGATCAGTTATTATATACAAACTAGCTCTCTCATCTGTAATTTTGGTTGACTGGCTCCTATCCCATCCTTCTATATGATCTAGACACTACATACTCCATGGCAAGCTGAACCAAAAACGCATGTAGCAGCTTCAGATACATTTTTTAAATGTAAGGTTATTGAATTAAATATGAAAATAAGTATCAAACAGTACTGTACTCCTGTGGGGGGTAATTTTTACATTAAATTCAGTTCATCTTGAGATCTCCATCCCATTTCAGTTTTCAAGATGGCATTGATTGTCAGCTTGAGATTTCAGAATTGAAACTCCATTAAGATTCATGGATGGAGCAGTTCACACCTGTTCATAGACTCTGTGCAGACTCAGAAAGACATCACTGCATGGTTTTGCACTGTTCAGTTTTTCAAGGTTACCAACAATCATAAGGACTAAAAACATTTTTTAATGAAAGCGGAGATCCTGGAGCACAAATCTCTGGCATGGGATAAATTTTGCAATAAATTCCATGCCTGCAGAATTGTGAAATGTAACGGGGCTCTGACTGTAAAATACTATTGCTGCCATGCTGAAGTGCTACATTTCAGATACCGAAATACACCATTTCTAGATGTCATGCCAATAAACATATGCTAATGCTTCAGTCCTTTTCCCTCTTATCCTCCACACAGATGATTTGTATTCTTTTGTTCATTCATTGTATTCCATAGACATCAGGGATAGGACAATTTACTTGGGCAGATCAACGGGGGGAAGCCTTGAAAGATATAGGTTCACTCATCACAATCAGTTCAAGAGGATGCAGGTTCCTTTCCCTTTCCACACCTTTATCAATAGGGATGATCTTTCAGGGGTCAGCTCTGGAGAATGTTGAATTTCTTCCCTACCTCTGAAGAAAATGCAATGCTGCCTAAAACAGATTGCAGTCATTAAGCACATGATTGTCTTTTTGTTCCTGACCAGCTGTTAGAATGAGTGAGCATAAAGGGCAGTAGTGACTTTCCTACAGGGGAAAAACTAAAAGCTTTGAGGGTGGAATGGACAAAATAAAAAAAAAATGAATTACAAAAAACTACTGATAAGGAGGCAGGGAAGGGATTAGCCAAACTGGTAGCAGCCAGCAACAGTGAAATGAAACACAATAAAAACTGGGTCATTGAGTTGGGACAGCCCTAGGACATAAAAGACTGAAATGAAAGAAAGCTCTGGATTACTTTGTTCTTGAATATTGAATTTTTTTTCAGAAGCATAAAGCATGAAATATTACAGTGATAAGCCAAGATTGGAGACACAGCCAAGGGGGAAAAAAAAGTCTGGAAGGGATTGTTTTAAATGTGCTGAAAGAATAATTTGGTTTGGTCCTAAACATCACAAACAGTAAATTGACACAAGGATTATGCAGATAGACTGGGCACTGAAGGCAAATGACGACAAGAGCACTGCTGTTTAACTTCCGTATTTGGTACAGGGTGTAGCATGTGATGTGGCGGGGAGCGGTGTCAGAGCTTTGTAATGCATGGAGAAGATTTGTAAATATTTGTATTCTTATTAATATTTTCAAGTACAACTTATAATCATCTGTTGGGAAAACAGCTCATTTTTACTTAGAGACTTTGGCGCTCTTCAGCAGTGTACCATATTCTCCTCACAGCAAACAGGACAGTGTTTGCAAGAAAAAAAATGAAGTACATTTTTGACTCAACGCTTGGGAAATAAGGGTGAAATTCCCTCCCCCACATTACACAAAGCCCCAATTGTAGGTTGTGTGTCAAACTCCAGAAGGGCTGGTGAAGATGGAATTTATACCCTGGCCAGGAACAGGTCAGGGGCTATCAGCCTTTCCACTACTGCCCTTCCTCTCCTCGTGCACAGTGGATCCCAGCTGCTGTATCCCTGGGAGTGCGCATCCCAGTAGCCCCATCCCAAATCTGTATTCCGGGCTGCCTTATTTGGAGCTGGCGTAGAGCACCCTTCCTGGCAAGTAGACCAGGGTGTGACAACCCCTTGTTGCATAGCCTCTCCACTCATACCATTCTGGAGAAGGCCGGCAGCATGTAGAATCGGTATAAATATCTTCTGGGCCTGAGAGTCCCCCATACCATAAACAAGAAGTAGCTGCATTGAAGTAAATGGAGGAGAAAACTTGTGTAATTGGGAGGACTGTCAGGCCCCATTTGGGTAAACAAGCAGCCTCTCAAATAAGATACCCCTGTATGCAGTTTAACAGAAGCAAAATACAATGCCAAAATACATAATTCTCCGTTTGTTTACACCAGTTTTATGCTGGGGTAAATCCTTTGATGTCAATGGCATTACAGCCCGTGAAAGGCTGGTATAAACGAGTGAAGAATCAGGCTTACAGAATACAAGTCAAGAGGTGCTGTGCATGGGAGGCTTAAAGCTCTCCTTTGCACTGCCCTGCTCCTTGTGTCTAGTCAGGGCTTGTTTGCCTCCCTGAGCTGCACTGCTCTCACTTACACTGTAATATCCACATGGACTAGGGTGCCAGAAGATTGTCCTGACCCCTTCTATACCTCTTCCACCACTCGGGCTAACAGCAGGGAGCTGCAAGGTGCACAGACCCACGTGAGGGCTCTGTCCCACGGAGCAGCTACCCCACACCCAAGGAACGTCACCCCCCTCCTGAGCCTGACTTCATCGTCAGCAAACAGAAGGCAACAAGAACAAGACCATTGACCCATAGGTAACTCTACTATTATTAGAACAATAGGACTAAACAATGCATTTTCATCATTAAAGCTGAGAATCCAGGGGACATTTTTTTAAATTTCACCACATGGCCGGCTGTCACCTTACTTAGGCCGTTTGTTGCTGCTGATATACTACTCTTAGTCAATCGAAAAGCCAATGGCTAGAATATTCAATAGTGGCCGTCATCCACTTGCCAATATAAAAGTCCATCTGTGATGGAGGGCTAGGCAACAGCTTTTATTGAGTGCTGGAGGTGGGCAGACACAAGCCTGCCCATTTCTGAAGGCCCCTCCCGCAGCCTAAGGGGAGGATTGACTAAACCCAGGGCTCAAATTATTTTGGGGGACAATTAATAAGAAAACAGGGACAGGAATGAGGTCATAGGGCCATAAGCAGGGAACCGGATTGGGCTACCGAGTAGAGCGCCCTGGACAGCGTCCACGGCTCCTCAAAGGTGTCTAGGGAGCCAGCAGATGCAGGGCAGAGGAACACTGCCTGGTCGCATGATCGAAGGGAGGAAAGGAGATAATCCCCACCGTTGCAGAGCACTTCCCCATCCAGCATCCTCCTCCTGGTTTTATAGAGGGCCACTTTGGCCAGTGCCAGGAGGAGGGTGATGAGGAGGTCTCGCGACTTCGTGGGGGCTGGGCAACAGCATCTATTGAAGTTGCACCCACCTGCAGCTAAAGGCCCCTCTCACAGCCTAAGGGGAAGAGCTACTGGACCTGGGATTCAAATAAGGACAGGGGACAACTGATGAATAACAAGGTCATGAGTGATGGTGTACAAAATCAGGGAACCGGGGTGGAACACCAAGCAGAGAACCCGGATAGCGCCCTCTGCTCCTCAAAACTGTCTAGGGAGCCAGTGGACACAGCCCAGAACTCTGCCTGGATGCGTGAAACAAGGGAGGAACAGAAGTGGGCTCCACTGTCACAGAGTACCTCCCCATCCAGCATCCTCCTGTTGCTATAGATGGCCACTTTGGCCAGCGCCAGGAGGAGGTTGACAAGGAGGTCTTGAAACTTTGTGGGGGCTGGGCAACAGCCGCTGAACCAGCACTCTTGTCGCTGCAGCTCTAATTAATTACTCCAGAGCAGACCTCATTAAGAAGAGCTTTGCCAAACTGATGAGCTGTTTGTGGACTTGAGCAGAGGCCGGAGTGAGCCAGGCCTGCCATGCCTTCACAGACAGAGTATTGGCTACCTTCACAAAGGTTCTGCCTAACACCTACACTGTCTGGTAGCTGTCTTCACTCCCCCACGGTTTGTACATATTTAAAAATTAACGTAGACCCTGAATACAGCAATATGGATCAGGCATTAAAGATACAACTGATGTCAACTCGCTTGAGTGAGAAATGTGGTGTGATTTTTTTTCAGCTCCTCGTAGAAGTTACCAACTTCTACATAAGATTATTAACTTGAAATTACATAAACTTGAAACTTTTAATTCTAAAAATACAGTTGGCTGGTTTTGTAAAATCCCAGAACCTCAGAAATTGCTCTTGCAGTATTTTAACTGATTTATTTAAAAAGCTGAAATCTGAAAAACAACGGAAAAATATCTGAAAAATCTTTTAGTGACATTTGTTTAAGAATACATGTAAAATATTGCCATGTTTTCCAGCTCTATCTCTAACATATTGTATTCTTTTAACTGTGGGTCATTACAATACATAACTCCTGATCTTAGTTACAGCCTGTATTAAAGTTATACATGGACTGTATGGTTCATCACAATACAGAGCGGTTTAGGTACATTCTGAACACGTCTGCTGGGATTGTTTGCTGCAGTCCTACTTAAGGCTTTCTAGTTGTACTAGAAAGCAGGAGTCAATGTCAACAGTGCAAACTCTTAAATGAAAAGGGGTGAGGTTTAAGTATTTGATGGTGATCTTAATTGCCTAGAATGTTGTACGAAAGCAAGATTTCTGGAGATGCCCTTCTATAGCAAACATTTCATGTCACCTGCCAGCTGATGAGCATATTGGATTTTTCTGTTAGCAATGAAAAAACAATCAGGGATTTAAAATCTGAATCAAGTATTTACAACTTAATTTTAGGGCTGTGTTAATTTTTAATATTTTGGATTATATCTGGGGAGGCTGTTTGACACTTCACCCAGAACTCAACAGGATGTCAAACCTCACATATTTCTCTCATTTATTAAAGTGAAATGGCCTAGATTTTGAAGAGTTACTAGTGATTTTGGGTGCCCAACTTCACACCTTAGAAAGGCCTGATCTCTGAAAGGGCTGAGTACCCATCCTCTGAAAAATCAGGCCCTTTACGGTGTTCAGTTGGATATCCAAAAATCGAAGTACCCCAGGTCACTAGTCATTTTTCAACATGTAGGCAACATTCAGACCCAGAATTAAAAGGACATGTTGGTATTTCAACCTGTAACCGTGCCTCTGGGGTCACAACTGAGGATGCCAAATTCAGGACAAATTGCTGAGAAATAGGGCAGATACACCCCAAGACTGGTGGCTAATCCCCCATAGGATATACCAAACCAGCAACAAAAGTAAACTTGTGTTTCACCACACTGGCTAACAAGAAGACATAAAGGCAGTTTCCTTAGGCACTCCAGTTCTTATACCACCACCAAAAACACTGGATTTAGAGATGAGGGGTTCTTTACACCCAGTCTCATCAAATGAAAGGTTCTTCTGATCCCAAAGGACCAGCCACACACTCAGGGCAATGTATAGATCTTACCCCAAAATCATGCTGATGCCAATCCTTTAGTATCTAAAATCTAAAGGTTTATTTATAAAAAGAAAGAAAGAAAGAAAGAAAGAAAGAAAGAAAGAAAGAAAGAAA
>NW_020664483.1:12992204-13115992 GCF_002925995.2 Terrapene triunguis | reverse complement strand
AAAGAAAGAAAGAAAGAAAGAAAGAAAGAAAGAAAGAAAGAAAGAAAGGTGAGAGTTAAAGTTGGTTAAAATAATCAAATACATATAGTAATGGCAAAGGTCTTGCTTCAGGCTTGTAGCAGTGATGGAATAAACTGCTGGCTTAAGTCAAGTCTCTGGAGTATATCCACAGCTTGGATGGGTCATTCAGTCCTTTGTTCAGAGCTTCAGTTTGTTGCAAAGTTCCTCCAGAGGTAAGAAGCCGGATTGAAGACAAAATGGAGGTGTTTCCAGGGCCTTTTATAGCTTTTGCCATGTGGAGGGAAACACATTGTTCTTACTGTGGAAAATTATAGCAACAAGATGGTGTTTGGAGTCACATGGGCATACCCAATTTCGCTCAGTTATGGCAGGAAGCCATTACCTACACTCCAGACAGCACGTTTACATCACAGTCCACTCAGTGTAGATGGGCATCTCCCATGGTCCATTGTCAACCCAGTGTTTCTTGATGAGCCACTTAATTTGAATAGTCCCTCCAAGATGTGCTGGCTAGCTCCCTTGTGGGCAGTACCCCAGAAACAAACATTTGAAATCCAGGTAGAGAGCCAATATTCATAACTTCAAATACAAAAACGATACCTGCATACAGATAGCATAATCATAACCAGCAAATCATAACCTTTTCATAGACACCTCACTTGACAACCTTTGTACAAGGTTTGCTGCAAATATATAACAGTGGTTGCAACAATGCTCTATATGGTCATATTTTAATCAGATAACATCACACAATCTTACTGCATTTTAATCTTAATGAGGGGAAAGGGTGTATCCCAACATTGGAGGGGCCTTTGAGGAATGCAAGGTTCCTAATATAATTCCACATTGTCATTGTGGTGATTTAAGTTTAATTGTAACACAGCCCAGACTGAAATTTCACTGGAGCCATGTCTACCCTATGAGGACTATATCAGCATAGCTATGCCAGCATAACCCTGTAGCGTAGACTCAGCCTACCACAACAGAAGGGTTTTTCTGTCGCTGCATGAAGACTATCTCCAGGAGGGATGGTAAGTAGGTTGAAGGAAGCAGTCTTCCGATGATCTTGCTGTGCCTACACCAGGGGTTAGGTTGGCTTACCTATGGTGCTCAGAGGTCTGGATTTTTCATATCCCTGAGTGACTATGACTAAGGCTACGATTTTGACATGGAGGGAACAGAAGTCACGGAATCCATGATTTCCAAAGACCTCTGTGACTTGAGCCCCTGGAGCCTGGGAGCTGTAGGGTCCCCGCCACCCTGGCGGCTGGGAACTGTGGGGCCCCCCCGCAGCTTCCGGCCGCCACAGGCAGTGGGGGTGCTGTGCAGTTCCTGGCCCCACGGCCAGTGGGGGGTGCCCCAGAGCATGGAGCCATTGAAGCTGGTGGGAGTGCCCAGGAGCATGGAGTGCCGTGGCTGGCCAGGGGTGCCCAGGAGCTCTGAGCCAGAACCACCACAGGTGGCGGGGGTGCCCCGAGCTTGGAGCCACCTGTGGTGTGGGGACCCTGCAGCTCCGAGCCAGGAACGCCTGGATGGTGTGGGGAGCTTTCAGCTCCCCATTTTGTCATGCATATTTTTAGTAAAAGTCACAAAGAGGTCACGGGCAATAAAGAAACCTGTCTGTGACTGTTACGAAAAATATGTGTAACAAAATCTTAGCCTTCACTACGACATACCAGGGCACAATCCAGACTAGTGGGGGGCTGTGTCACTACTGCCCTGCAACATTGGGTATCTTACAATGCCTTGCCATAGTAACTCCCACTTGGGCCATCACAAACTACCTTCCAGGGTGCAAGCCACACCCTGAGTGTCTGTGTGTAACTGCAGGCTGCCAGCTATACCCTGGCTCTCACCAGCCTGCGTTATACTGGAGGGTGACACCAACATTACCCTCAGTCCCGGATCTTCCCCCAGAAATGTATGCCCTGTATTGCCCAGCCCTCTCATGGAGAGTACAAATATATTGCCTGTTATTCCGTTAAATGAATAATATGCCAGTTGATTATCTTAAATAGTTACCCAGACACTTCAATCTAAACACACTGGATTAGATGAAACAATAAGAGAGAGATTTTAAGTGAGTATAAGTAATGAGGCATAAAAGTCAGAAATGATTACAAGAAAAATAATGACATACTACTCACTAGCATTTACTTAAGAAACTCTTAGTTGCAAAGCAAACTTGCTCACCACATGCTCCAGCAGATTACTGATGAAACTCTCAGGTTGGGAGCCCTCCCACAGAGTCCAATGGCTCTGTGTGTTTCCTTTTGTCTTCTCAGGTGTAGAGAATGAGGTGGAGGGGGGAGGGGGACAGAGAGAGAGAGAGAGGTGCTTTGGCGTGTGGTTCCTTCCTTTTTATAGTTTCAGTCCCCCTCTTGAAACAATTTCCATCTGAGACCCCCCCTGCTGTTTTTTCACCTGTTTGAACTTCCTTTGTTTTCCCTTCCTGCTTGATGACTCTGTTTACTGCTTAAATGCAAATTAAGGCAAGCTCACATTCCTTCTTTTGTTTAGGACAGACCTGACTTCTGCCTGGACAGGGCTGTGGGGTTTGGAACATGTGCTAATGACATTGTACGGGGGAAATCTTAGATCTTCACATACAATGATGCCACACATTTTACCAGGACAATACTGACGAGCAAATTATGAGTTTTCCAATGATACCTTACCAGGCGTACTTTGTACAAAGATTATTACAATAGCATGTAAGTGTGAACACAGGGTGTATTCCATCACAGTGCCATAGCTATGTTGATCTAAATTTTAAGTGCAGACCAGGCTTGGGGGCTGTCATTTTGGAGTATGTGTTTTATATCTTAGTAACAATTGGCAGGCTTCAAAACTGTGTTAAGAAAATCCTAACAAGTGCAGCCTCTACTTAACGCTATGGCAAGTGCCAAATATTTTCCCTCTCCACCCTCACGTCCCTCTCGTTTGTAAACCAATCTGGATTACTGCATGGTTTGGAAAAATAGTTTAAAAATGAAATAAAAATAAATAGTAATAAAAAATAAACAAGGATCACTCATGGTTCCACAGTCAATTACCTTGGGTCAGTCCAGAAGAAATTGCTCAAACGCTTAAAGTCAATCCAGCCACAGTTGAGATGAGTCATTTCAAGATCTAAAAAAGCACATAACTGAGGTCATAAAAATATCTGTGCTGGTAAGAAACTCCACCTCTGCCCCTTCAGAGAAACAAACAAAGTTAGATCAGCGGAAAATATTTTGACCTGAAGTACCCTGTCAAACAAAAACATTCTTTTTTTTCCTGTATTAACCATTTTGTATTAAGAAAGCCTTTGAAAGCCACCCTTATAGAAAAATTCTATAGAATGTACTTGGGATGAAAAAAAAGATAATGTTCTATGGCAATTTGATAAGGTTTTATAAAAAAAAGTTACTCAAAATCTATAGACTTTAATAGGGTGGCATCCTCTATCTATGTTTTATAAAAAAACATTTTATAGAATTCTACAAGCAGGGATAGAATTCACCGAAAAAATAGGCTATTTCCCCCATAGGTAGTGCCTGATTCTGGGAGGTGCTGAGCAATCACACCCCCCCTTGATTTTGATGGGAACTGAGGGCACAAAGCACCACACAGGATCTGACCCATTTTTTCTTAGCATTGATTGTAATAGAATCCCCATTCAGCAGCAAGTGGAAGTGAAGGGGGAAGATAAGTAAGTATAGCCATGTCTTCACTGCATGGGGGTAAAGGAGCAGTTCCTGGGCTTGATGGCAAGAAATCCAGTTCTTCCAGGAAACCAGAGTCATTTTCTCTAGTCAACAAAGAAGTACAGTCAGTTTTGCAAAGTGTGTAAGTAACCTGGAATTGCTGCCTCCAGTTATACAGAAAGTGTTGCAAATTCACTTCTTTGCTTCTTCATGGATGGTACTTCTAATATTAACAACTCAAAACAATGGAACCGAAAGCCTGTTGCATTAGAAGCTGAAAGGCATTGCTTGAAGTGCAGCGGCCCTATCAGGACACACAGCAGTACGTACAATCCAGCACTGCTTTTGTAAAGCTTCTGCACTGACAGCATGTTACACACAGAAACAACATCTTGATTTTCCTCAGAAAAGGGCCCCCATACACACTCCAGTCAGATGCTTACTTATATATTGCAACAACTACAATGCAAGATGTACAGAACCCAATTCATGTTGGTGTTGACACCATTTTTTACTCTAGGATCTCAAAGAGCTTTTGAAAGCCATATTCCAATTTGACAAATGGAGAAGCTGAGGCATAGAAGGACCCAGTTCACCAGTGCCTAGTACTTTGTGTGGTTATTTACACCTGCGTATAGTGGATGTATCTGTCTAAGGTACTTATGCGGCTTCCATCATTGTAGCATCTGAGTGCCTTACAATCTTTAATATATAGATCCTCAACATCTCTGGGAGGCAGGGCAGTGCTATTGTCCCATTTTACTGAGGTGAGGCTGAAGCCCAGATCCAGCCTTTGTATGCCTATCTGGCCCATGTAGATCCAGTAGATATGCTCAGAGACCACCTAGCAGATCGGGTCCCATTCAAAATCTGGCTGGAGGAAGAGGCGGTGCCCACCGTATAACTTTTAGCTCTGTGGTTAAAGCACGCACCTGGGATGGGGGAGACCTGGATTCAGTGCCCCCCTCTGCCTGATGGGGAGAAGAGATTTGATCAGGGATCTTCCATCTTTGAGCTCTGGGATATTCTGACGTTGGGTTCCTTCAATCTCTCCTCCTAAAGCTATTCTACGATGGATAAATAGCATTGGACTAGCAAGAGAGAATGGCTCTCTAGCCTGGGGGTTAGAACACCCATTTGGGAGGTAAGAAAGCCAGGATCCACTTCCCCTGCTAAAATAAATCTTTATTTAAATACACTGGAACAGTTTCAACAAGTTTCCCAAGTCCTAGGCTAATGCCCGAACCACTGGGCCATCCTTCCTCTCTCACACTCTAACTGGAATAAGCAACAGGTGAAATTGGATTTGGTAGCACTTTGCACCAGTGTCAGGCAGTCAAGGCACAAGGCAGTGAAAAATCATGTCAATTAAATGATTTGCACAAGATTACAGAGCGAATCACTGGCAGAGCGAAGAGACGAGCCCTCCCAGACCCCAGTTTTAACCTTTAGATCACACTGCATTCCCTATGGGGTTGTGGTGTGGTTTTTTTGGGGGGGAGGAGGGAGAGGACGGGGGGAAAGAAGATGTAGGGGGAGACAACAAAATCCCTGCTATCCAAGAATTCCCATTCTACATAAGATCTATAATTACATTTCTGTTATAGTAATTATGTGTATTTCACAGAGCTTAGCGGATGTCATGTGATACAATAGGTGCCATAAAAAGTACTCACTTATTAAGTAATTTATAGCATAATAATTAAAAGCTAATCACTCAAGAGTTAAGATTGTCTGGGAGCAGGCCCAATTCACAGCATGTGCTGTCTTTTTCCAGGAAGTCTTGTTATTTATATAGCAAATTTCACCTATACAAACCAAGAATGTTTTGTACACTTATGAACAGTGTACGCCCCCACCCACACTACTGATAATGATCTTACATCTACAGTATAGAACAGTTTCTAATGAAGAAATCAAACATTCTTCATGCTGCATAACTAACTCTTAGCGAAAGGAAGAGAGAAAGGATGCTGTGTCCAGTCAAAAGAGAAAATACAGGGAGATAGGCAGAATAGGCTTAGTATTTGACAAGGAATACAGTATAACAAATATTTTTACAGCTGAATAGCTCTGGTATGTACCCTTTAACACAGGTACCAATTAATTACAGTGTGTGCACTACATCCCCATCACCCAGCGTGTGTTGTATTCGAGGGAGCTATTTGACAGCTAAGAAAAGGAGGAGAACCAGCTATATCATTAAGTTCCTTCTTTGTTCAGAGTTGCTTGTTTGCTTTCCTCGGTCAACACTATGTAAAACCTGTTAGCATTTCTGACTCAGGCTCCCAGCAGAAGAGAACATGTAGTAAATGACATTAAAATAGGAGTCGATAGCACTCAAAAAGCTTAGTGGCCACTTATGAAAATTATGGCCTGCGACCAGCTGAAGATCCCACAATGTTTGTGGCAAAGCCAGGTCTAGGATCCAAATGGCTCGAGTCCCGGTCCAGTGCTCTAACTAGAGCTAGGTGAATTTTTTTGCACTAATAGTTTATTCACCTAAAAATGAATAGTTAACCCGAACCTATTAGCAAATTTGACACAAATGTGCTCAGTAGTTTTGGCCATTTTGGGGGGGGGGGAGGGGGCTTGATTCACACAACAGCAGGAGGAGCTGCCCTCCTAACTTTTCGTCCAGTGGTTAGAACACCCAACTGGGGACATGGGTTCAAATCCCGCCTCTGCCTGTTATGGAGCAGGGATTTGAACTTGGGTCTTCTAGCGCCTAAGAGTGTCCTGGCTAGGGGGTATTGTGAAGCTCTTCCACTTCGCATGCAATACTTGAATAGTTGTTGGGCCAGAGAGAGAGAATGACTCCATAGGCTGGTGGTTAGGGTACTCACCAAAGGTAGAGGGGGAAACCCGGAGTTCACCTCCCTGCTCCAATGACTATTCAAGTATTCTATACAAATGGAACAGCTTCAACAGGCGAGGCAGAGAGCTCTGCCCCAGGCTACCCCACAGCTCAGTGCTTAGAACACACTCTTGGCAGGTGAGACACACCTGTTCAAATCCCTACTCCACATAGAGCAGAGGGGGACTGAGCCCAGCTCTCACCCATCCCAAGTGAGTGCTCTGACCACTGGGTTAAAAGTGATCAGAGGGGTGGAGTCCACCACGGCCTCCTCTGGTCATGTTGTGAATCCAGCCCTTAAAGAGTGCCCAGAAACAAAATATTTACAGTTGAACAAAACGGTTAGTTTGACCCCCAACTGACTGTTGATTCGCTGAAAATTTCTGAATATTTAGGATTCCATTAGAGACAAACCTAATTTTTTTTTCTTGCAGTTTTTTGCAACTGCTGGTGAACCAGAAAAAAAAAATCAGATTTTTACCCAGCTTTAATCCCAACCACCCCAATTTACAACAGGTAAGTATCATCCCTGTTGGACAGATGAGGAGACAGAGGCACAGCAAGGCTAAGTGACTTGCTCGTTCAGCTCTCCATGTTTCGCAGACTGCAAAGGAAATGTATTTTCTGTACAGGAAAAGTGGCTTGCCTGGAAAGTTAACATGCTGCCACTCTTCTCTCACACGGCACTAAGGGTACGTCCAGACTACCCGCCGGATCAGCGGGTAGCGATCGATCTATCGGGGATCGATCTATCGCGTCTCGTCTAGACGCGATAGATCGATCACCGAACGCGCTCCCATCGACTCCGGAACTCCACCAGGGCAAGCGGCGGTAGCGGAGTCGACGGGGGAGCCGCGGCCATTGATCCCGCGCTGTGAGGACGGGAGGTAAGTCGAAATAAGATACGTTAACTTCAGCTATGCTATTCCCATAGCTGAAGTTGTGTATCTTACATCAACCCCCCCCCAGTGTAGACCAGCCCTAAGTTTCCACTGATGTCACAGTGATGATCCCACAGAATACCTCGCCTGGTTCTGCTCAAATCAGAGAGAGAATGAATCAGCAAGTTTCAAAGCATGAGTCCATGTTTTCACATCACGAATGGGGGTGATGGTGGCATTAAGCAAAGGTTGCAGACGAGATGCTTCTTGCTAGTCTCCAGCCCTCACCCCTCAACCCCACAAAATACAACAGCTAGCTCTGAAGAATTGCAAGTACAGGTATGTCTACACGAGAGCCATTACAGTGGCACAGCTACGGTTCTGCAGCTGTGCCACTGTAGCACCATAGTGTAGACACTCCCTCCATTGATAGAATTGTTTTCTCATCGATGTAGGTAATCCATCGCTCCGAGAGGGAGCAGCTAGGTGGACTGAAGAGTCCTTCTGTCGACCTATCGTGTCTATACTGGGGGTTAGGTCCACGCATGAGTCCATGTTTTCACAGCCCGGAGTGACATAGCCAGGTCAACCTACGTTTTAGGTGTAGACCTGGCCTGTATGTTAACCTGGAGGTACAGGACAGCTTCTGTTTATGTATTCATGCTCCCTGTGCTGCAGAGGCATTGTTTCAGGAAAATTCAGGGGTGGGGGTTGGGGGGGCAAAGTTGTGTCAGCATATAGAAAATTGTATAGGATTATATCTTGCAATGTCTGGGGGGAGCAAAAAGTGGAAGACATGATGGAGTATATAGACCTATGAAAAGTCTGGGGGAGCAAATGAAGTTGGAGGGAACCACTCCCCTGCCAGCCTAGTAAATGATACCCCAGTTGTACTGGAACGGACCTCAGAGGTTCTAACCCCCTGCTCAGAGCAGGACCAATCCCCAGACAGATTTTTGCCCCAGATCCCTAAATGGCCCCCTCAAGGATTGAATTCACAACCTTGGGTCTAGCAGGCCAATGTTCAAACCACTGAGCTATTCCTTTCCCCCCCATATAGTTCATGGAAAACTGGTTTGAAAAAAAATTGTGACTTTTTTCATTAACTATTAAAAGTATTTATTGAAAAATTAAAGTTTTTTTTCCAGCCAGCACTATAAGCCTATCAAAGAAGCACCAACGCTTCCTGTAAAAATGATTGAAATTTCAAATATTCAAAAAAAAAAAAAAATACAAAAAAGGCAGTCAGCTTTAAGTGCATGTTCCACTTTTATCTAGAATAAACACTAGGAGTTTTCTAATGATTTATTCGACAGGAAGAACAAAGCTGTATCAAATACCCCGTTCAGTGTGAAAATCCTGTACCCACTCGTAGGAGAGCTGCAGAGTACTCAGTACAATTCTGACAGTAATAGTGACAATGCAGCCATCTCAGTACATACCGATATTAATGGTGGGACAGAGTCGTGTTTTTTCTAGGCTCTGATCTGCCACCGAGGCCACGAAGACATGTAATAATACTTGTGTAAGCAGGGTCTGAATGAGTTCTCCCCTGACAGCAGGGCCAGTGCAAGGAAGTTTCGCGCCCTAGGTGAAACTTCCACCTTGCGCCCCCCCAGCCCCGCGGCAGCTCCCCGCCCCCCCCTGCCGCCCCCCCCCCCCCCGCCCCCCCCCCCCCGGGGAGCCGTGCAGCAGCTCCCCACCCCAGCACACCTCTGCTCCGCCTCCTCCCTGAGCACGCCGCCCCCGCTCTAATTCTCCTCCCAGGCTTGCGGCGCCAAACAGCTGATTGGCGCTGCAAGCCTGGAGGCGGGAGAAGTGGAGCCGCAACCGCACGCTCGGGGAGGAATGCTGTAAAAAAAAAATTGGGGGCACCGCTTTTTGGCGCCCCCAAATCTTGGCGCCCTAGGCAACCGCCTAGTTCGCCTTAATGGTAGCACCGGCCCTGCCTGACAGCTAGGTGGGAGGGGGAGAGCCTTCAGGAGCAAACTGTGTTTCCATGAACACACCTACTCTGAGTAGGTATCCAGCAGACAGAAGCTGTTGCTCAAAAGTGATCAACTTTGGCTGGTGTTGGGTTACAAAACACGGTAGTACTGAATTCCGGGGTAGTGAAATGTTGTTATCCATGTTGTTATCTTTATTGCATGAGTAAAGGGGAGCAGAACTGTGCGGAGCCTGTCCTGATTGAGGAGTCACCCTCAGTTGAAAGGAACTTGCTATGGCAGGGGCTCCAATGCCAGACCCTTGTGAAAGTAAGAGTAGGTGTGTTCATGTAAATACAGTTTGCTCCTGAAGTCTCTCCCCCTCCCAGCTAGCTGTCAGAGGAGAACTCATTCAGACCCTGCTTACACTTGAGATGTTAGAAGTTTGGCATACTGTGTCCTGTCACGTGGTCATCTTTGTAGTTAGGCGGCCACGTGCAGGTTAAAGACAAGGGCAGTGAAAAGAAACTTTGGACTCTGAAGAGGTACAATAGACATCTGTGGAGACACTCAGGCTGCCTGTCCCCTGGCTCCAAATAACCACATCTGTTGGCCTTATCTGTCAACTCAGCACATCAGAGGGGATACAGATGTCAGGGAACAGCAGCAGGCCCGAGTACGCAAGCCAGCGAGGAGATGACGTCGACAGGACACACTCCGGTCTGCCATTTATTGCGTTTGTGCACTTCTGTCCTTGCCCATTGACCAGACTCCTGAGATTTATGAAAAATAAATTAAAATTTCTCTTATCTTCCTGCCTGCTGGACGACAGAGAGATCACATGCGAGGATCTCAAAGCTCCCGGGGGAAGAGACGCAGACCCGATGCCAGATTTTAACATGTAGGTTTCTCCTGCAGCGCATTAACATTTAATTTAAAAGCCTTAGCCCAAAAGCTGCTCAAGATGCAAAGCTTTAGGGGGCCTCTCAGAGGTGGCCCACTGCCAAAATGATTCTTTGTCTATCCTCTATTCCTCCCGTGCCCCCTCCTCCATACTCTCTCCTTGCAGGGTCCTCATCATTAGGCCTAAAAGGTTGGCAAATAGGCTGCCCCCATTTTTTGCAGTATTATATATTCATTCAGACAGTGCATAGCCCAGTATAGTGCACAATATTGAACTTGTAAAACTGCAACATCAGCACTCCTTTTGCAATGCAAATTTTCTTCAGTCCATTCAAATGACATTTCATAATGCTGCATTAAGCAAGTCCTCTCCTGTAACTACCTAAATGCAGTTTAATCACTCTATACATTCAAACAGCTACAATTGGTTTCATTGGGCTGCTTTGAAATTTAACAAAGACCCCAAAGTTGCATTTAACTAAACTTAGGGCAGGTCTACACTAACCTCCCAAGTCGAACTAAGGTACGCAATTTCAGCTACGTGAATAACGTAGCTGAAGTTCGAAGTACCTTAGTTCGAACTTACCTCGGTCCACACGCGGCAGGCAGGCTCCCCCGTCGACTCCGCGGTACTCCTCTCGCCGAGCAGGAGTACCGCAGTCGATGGCGAGCACTTCCGGGTTCGACTTATCGCGTCCAGACAAGACGCGATAAGTCGAAACCAGAAGTTCGATCGCTCGCCACCGAACTACCGGGTAAGTGTAGACCTACCCTTACATTACACACAGTGGTTTATTTAAGCATCCTGGGCAGTTATAACTGGCTGGGAGCAGAGATGCTGGAACCATGTTTATAGTGGGGGTGCGGATGATGGAAACCACGTATTTGGTGTTTGTTATGACTACTTCAAGACAGGGGTGTGGCAGCACCCCTGACACCCCTCGTTCTAGCACCACTGTCTGGGAGGAGCTGATGGCTGGAGGTCCATCCAGAGGCCAGTAACCCTAGCACGGCTGGTTAATTTTTAAGAATTTTCTTGCACCTCATTCATTATTGGTATTACTGTTTAATGCTGAAAAAGCATACATAACCCACACTTTGCTCCTCCCACCCCCGTTAGTGGCTGAGGCACTTACATTTATCCATCTGCCGCTGCTTCTGGCTATAAGGCATAGGGCTAGAGTCACAAAAGGATACGGGCACCTAATTGCTTCTTTAACCACCTAAATCCAACATGTAGGCGTCAGTAACAGTCTCAAGACTACACCTTAGCTGCCATTTAACCCTGTAGGTGCCTGAAGTTTCTTAGGCATCTATGTTTCCACAGGTAGTCATGTACCTAGCCTCAGCATGATTCTCAAACCAGATATTTCCTTCCCCTCCGCCAGCCCTGTCTCACCTGTGGGACCCAATCTGGTCGTTGTGCTCCGAGCATGCTTGCTAGGTCAGACCCTGCACAAAAGACAGCAGGGAATTTTGGGGGCTGGCTGTGTGTGCGCGCTGAGCAGGGACTTGATGGTGACTTTTGTACATCCCACGTGAGGGCCCTAACCACTGTAGTAAAGAGTCACTTTCTGTCTGTCTCTCTGGCCCAATTCTTTTTATAGAAGGTGGAACAGCTCCAAACAGGCGTGATTGAGGTAACTCCTCCCGAGAACGCCCAATAGGCTGGCGATTAAGGCTTTCAGCTGGGATGTGGGACACTTGAGTTCTTCCCTGTTCCAGATCAGGCAGAGCAGTGATTTGAAAACAGTTCTCCACATCCCAGATGAATGCCCTGTCTAGTGGGCTACTGGCTATAACTGGGGATCTCTCTCTCATGAGAAAGGGCTAGCCAGGCTTAGTCACCCATCTCCAGGAGAGGAGCCTCCCTCTGGCCTAGATTCACTCTGGTTGGCGCAGGTAATCCACCTCCCCAAGAGGCAGTAGCTAGGTTGATGGACGAATTCTTCATCCAACCTAGTGCTGTCTGCACACGGACATCGGCGTAGTTAAGCCGACCTCTCAAGGGTGTGGATTTTAGTGACTTTTGGACTCCTCTTTGAAAAGCTATTTCTCATTCATGTACAATAATCCGAATCTATTTCCCACCTATTCTGTACAGCAATGGAGACTGACCTTTCAACTCATCCTGAAACACTTATGTAAGCAATATAATATTTTATCCCATAGCGATCACTTTGTAACCTATATCTCCTCTGTTTAGGATTTTTAGGTAGCATGCATATATATATTAGGAACACAGGAATTTGCCATAACAGATCAGACTCTTCGAGTTCACTACCCTGTCTCCAACGATGGCCAATACCTGTTGCTTTAGAGAGAGGTACAAGAGTAACTTCCCAAGCGGGGAAGTTTCTTCCGAGGTCCCCTCTGTTATGGCCTGAAGTATGAGAGTTTATATTCCTTCGCTGTATAATTCTATCTAATGTAATTGTGGATATTCTCATTATCCATACAAATACCTATTCTTTATAGAATCCTATTGCTCTTGACCTCAGTGATATCCTTTTATCAGTTTCAAATTTGCCTTTCAAATGAATTTCACTAAAGTTCCTTTGTTCTTGTATTATGAGAGAGTGAATAGAGGGGCCTGATCTACTCTTTCTGTATCATTCAATATTCTATATATCGCTGTATTAATCTTTCTTCTTTATTGCCTCACTTGAACTAAACAGTGCTAATCTTTTCAACTGCATACCGAAGTCTCTCCAAGCCTTTTATCATTTTGGTCACCCACCACTGGAGCCTGCTCTCTCTTTTGAGATGGGTGACCAACTGAAGCCATGCTATCCATCCAACTGAATCCTCCTCTTGGTCTCAAACCCTTTACACCAGGGGTGGGCAAACTACAGCCCACGGGCCGAATTTGGCCCCTCAGGGCTTTGGATCCGGTCCGCAGAATTGCCCCCCGTGGCGCCGCGGGCCCCGTGCTGCGAGCCCTCTCGTACACCCTGCACCCCTCCTGCACCCCAACCCCCTGCCCTGAGCCCCCTCATACACTCCACACCCCTCCTCTGCCCCAATCCCTTGGCCTGAGCCCCTTCCTGCACACCGCACCCCCTCCCACACCTCGCACTCCCTCCCGCACCCCAACCCTGCATACAATTCCCCCACCCAGATGTGGCCCTTGGCCCAAAAAGTTTGCCCACCCCTGCTTTACACCATCTGTATGTAAATACAGAAGATATTCAGCTGTTAGTTCCGCCTGGCTGATGAAGGGCCCTTTCCCAAAGTCTCAATTCACATTGAGCGTCAATTGCACAGAATATTGCCTAGTTCTGATTAAATTACACAAACTTTGATGCAGAGTTTAAAAAACATACTATGTAAAACTGCCATATCAGCCATACATCAACCACCTTAACCCATCACCACATTTTTACTAGCCCAAAGCAGCGTTACCCAACCACTGAGCCAAGAGTACTCTTAGAACCAGGAGCCTTCATACTAACAGGACTTCTAACCCACCAATTTTCCTTTGTCATGACTATGCAAGGCCAGCTTTGGAACAGGCCCTCAAAACTCATCCCAAAGTCTTGAAGAAAACAGTATGAACCAACATGGTTTTCATTTAACACACTCCCACAACATGTACAAATGTGTTGGTGCAGCCCCTCCTGTTACTGCAGAACACTGCTTGACACACACAAGGAGTGCATACATAGTGGTTAGGCAGTTCCAGGTGAGGTTCAGTGTCTTAGAAAACACTTCAAACAACAGTGATACCTCACCCTGGGAAATTACTTCTCAACATAGTCTTTATTAAATTAAGTAGAATGTCACTTAGTAACAGAGATGCAGACATTTGGCTTTAGTAGCTGCACTAGTAACATGTTACATGTGTTGTAAATACAGTGAGGAGTTGGATGGGGGGGTTGAACAGCCCGTTGTTAAAACTCTGCCACTGACTAGAAAAAGGAGGGTTGAGATGAGTTTTGCAGAGGCCTCTCTGGATACTGCTAAGTTAACCCCACTATCCCTGCACCACCCTTCAAAGCACACGAGTTGTACATTGTCCTACACTGTCTAAATATTCAGTAATTCTTAGTTGTAAAATATAAACCTCTCCAGGGAAAGAGTAACCAAAGTAAGAGAAGCAGTTAGAGGCAGAGAGGCATCCTTTAAAAATTGGAAGTTAAATCCTACTGAGGAAAATAGGAAGGAACATAAACTCTGATAAGTCAAGTGTAAAAGTATAATTAGGTAGACTAAAAAAGAATCTGAAAAGCAACTAGCCAAAGACTCAAAAACCAACTGCAAAAAAATAAAAAAATAAAGTACTTAGAATATTGTAAGTACATCAGAAGCAGGAAGCCTGCCAAACAATCAGTGGGCCATTGGACAATAGAGGTGCTAAAGGAGCAGTGAAGAAAGGCCATTGTGGAGAAGCTAACTGAATTCTTTGCATTGGCCTTCACTGCAGAGGATCTTGTGAGGGAGGCTCCTGTACCAGACCCATTCTTTTTAGGTGACAAATCTGAGGAACTGTCCCAGATTGAGATGTCAATAGAGGAAGTTTTGAAACAAATTGATACATTAAGTAGTAATAAATTACCAGGACCAGATGGTATTCACCCAAGAATTCTGAAAGAACTCAAATGTGAAATTGCTATTAAGGTATGTGACCTTTCATTTAAATCAGCTTCTATATCATATGGCTGGAGGATAGCTAATGTGACACCAAGTTTTTAAAAAGGCTCCCAAGGTGATCCTGGCAATTACAGGCCAATAAGCCTAACTTCAATATCAGGCAAATTGGTTGAAACTAAAGTAAAGAACAGAATTATCAGACACAGATGAACACAATTTTAGGTGAAGAGTCAACATGGTTTTTGTAAAGGGAAATCATGCCTCACCAATCTATTAGAATTCTTTGAGGGGGTCAGTCATGTGGACAAGGGCAATCCAGTGGATACAGTGTACTTGGGACTTGGAGAAAGCCTTTGACAAGGTCTCTCACCAAAGTCTCTTAAGCAAAGTAAGTAGCCATGGGATAAGATGGAAGGTCCTCTCATGAATTAGTAACTGGTTAAAAAACAGAAAACAAAGGGTAGGTCTAAATGGTCAGTTTTCAGAATGGAGACAGGTAAATAGTGGTGTCTCCCAGGGATCTGTACTGGGACCAGAGCTGTTCAACATATTCATAAATGATCTGGAAAAAGGGGTAAATAGTGAGGTGGCAAAATTGGCAGATGATACAAAATTACTCAAGATAGTTAAGTGCAAAGCTGACTGCGAAGAGTTACAAAGGGATGTCACAAAAGGAAGTGAGTCGTGAAAAGATTGGGAAGAGCATAAATGATAGAAGGGAGGGATTGTGGGAAGAAACAGAGAGAGCAGCCTATTACTGCATGCATGTTTGGTAAATATTTGGTTCCGGCAGATTTTCCCCTCTGCCTGCCTGTGTTTTCTGGCGTGGGGGAGGTCTGTGCATCTTCCTAGAGAGAAAGCACTATGGAATCTATTCATTCACTTTCCCGTTGGAAGCAATACAAACTGCTAATGAAGTCCATAATGCAAATAATAATAATAATAATAATAATAATAAAGGTGAATCCAAAGGGAGAGATTACAAAAGGAACAAATAGCAGTTGGCCCCCCAGACTCCTGTTAAAAGACAATGGAAATTTGGTGCCTAGATGCCATTTGGGCCTTTGAAGATCTCCCGCAAATGGTGATTATGAGCTGAAATAGCCTTATCACTTCTCTAGAAATGTAGTCACAGAGGTGTTTCTTTTCCACCGATTTGTGAAAATGAATTTCCCTTTTTTCAGTCCTCTGCTGGATTAAAATATCAAGCCCACTAGTAGCACATGCCAAAGCGGCCAATTTCTCCAAGTCTCCTTTGTTGCTTTTGATGTATCGTCGAGGCACTGGCAATAGCAACTGCCTGCTAAATGAACTGTCTGGATTTCTTCATTGCTTTTCTGGTGGTACAGATGAAAATGGATTTGACAAGGGCTGTTCCTTTGTGTACTGTATGTATCACTCCATGTATCCTGTCTTTAGCCTGATGATTCATGCTTGATGACGGTGCTCTGCTGCTAAATGAGGCTATTACCGTCTGCTTTGAAATACAGAACCTCAAATGAATTTATAAGCATTTTGGAAACGTAAGTTCAGCTAGGACTTGTGAATTTATAAATCAATCTGTGTTCAGAGAATGTCTTTTCTCCTCAGCCCCCCCAGGATACCTCCCAGCTTCCAAGTTATTCACAAGCCTTCCGAAACCTACTTACACACTGCAATATCTCAGCCACAATGCATGAAAAATAGGTCCCACAGCAAAAATTGTACAGCTTGGCATATAAAGCTGCATGATCTGTTATGTCATAAGGCCAACTGAGCCTGTGAAAGAACAGAATGCTGCAGTGCAAAGGGGTACATTCATTCTGGATGAGAGAAACAGAAAAACAAATCTTAACAGGATTTAATGCAAAAATACAGATCTACCGATGCAGCAGATTCACTCCTTGTCTAGATCTACTTATCTAATTCACTCCATTGTGGATTAAAATGGGGTCTGTAAGCAGTGCAGCCAGTGGTCACTGATGCCCTGTCACATGATAGGAGTATTAACCTCTGGAACTTGGATTCAGATCATGTGACCAGGCCAAGAAGTAAAGCAATTTCTTGCCAGAACTCTTGCGTGTCTAACCTTATTACAATACAAGTGGTCTAATGATAGCTCCAAGGGTCCTACTTGTGTCTCAGAGTAGACCTTTGTTATTGTAAAATAATTGTTTCCTTATTAAAAAAATGAAACTTCAATACATTGCATTCTAAACCTCAAAATGCCAAAATATGCAACTTTTAGGAAGGGCTGTGGTCAGATATGCATCCAAACCAAATCCCTAGAGTAGTTTTTAATCTGAATCCAGATATGGGTTCAAACATTGCACATTGTTGCATACACATGTAACAGTGCAACTGTTATGATCTCATTCTCTCTCAGGGTCAGATACACAGTTGATGTAAATCAACATAGCTCTATTAAAGTCCATATAGCCATGCTGATTTATGGCCATCAAGGATCTGTCCCTAGGAATCTGCTGGTTGCAGGATGACCTGCAGTTTGTAAGGCGGAGCTGACACAGCATATTTCAGAGGAATTACATGCTGCTCTCTCAGGGAGTCTTCACCTTTGTCTCTGCTCTGTTGTCTCCCCATAATGGAAACATGACATGCTGGACAAACCTCAGTGAAGGGAGTTCAACTTTATTGAATTAAGTTTAGAATCTTTGACGTTCATTGTATAAAAATTGCAAATGTTTACAATATCACAATAGTACATATATTGCAGTTCTTTAGCAGGAAGACAAGATTAATGCACTCTCTGGAAGGCATTAGTGTAGGGATATTAAAGAAGGTACTAACAGTGATTCCCCCAAGTGACAGTGACCCCCTCATAATTTGGCCCCCACACTTTAAAATCCAACAGTTTCACCAAGTACAAAAATCTCTTGGGTCTTCTGTTAAAACTTGTAAGCTACTGTCTGTAGAAACCATTGATTATATCTATCCTGTGAAAGATACTTTACTACTATGTAAAACTTACAAACAAGTTAACTGACTTTGTTCTTGAAGTAATTGATACATTGCAAACAAACACTATAAGCCGTTAAGTGACTTTCACTTCATTCAATGGCTCCTAGGACAGACCCCCACCCTCTGTGATTAAAGGGCCGGGAGTCTCAAATGAATTAGCACACACCCTGAAAGTGGTGGAGACAGTAAATTAAAATATGGTTAAGGTATGGAATGTATGCTGATGAATGCTTGATATACATGAATGGTTAGGGAGGTGTCAGCCTAGAAAGGAAGTATCCATCAGCCGAAGAATGTGTCAAGTGGATGACCAGAAAACCCCCGGAGGGTAAACTGGGATCCACCCCATCACCTGGAAGGATGAGAAACACAAACTTTGGACAGTGTGGAGCCACCAGGAATGTGCCACTTCGGACAGGAATGTGTCATCTGCTGATTGAGTCAGCAACAGCAGGATGAAACAGCTCCCATAGACTAACATAGGAATTAATTCCTATAAGAATGGACTCTAAAGACTGATGACTTTGAGTCTCTGGTTCTGCTGCCAACCTCCCGGAGCATCAGGTGCATCTGACACAGACTCGGCTCCATCCTCATGACCAAGATACCTGGCCAGTAACTTGGCATGAGCAACTTCTAGGCTGGTAACTATTACACCTATACAAAACTTGAATGAAAGATAGATTCATTCATACAATCAATCTATCTATGTGTGTGTGTGTGTGTGTGTGTGTGTGTGTGTGTATGTATGTATAAGTAGTGATAGGAATAAGTAGTCAAACAACGTTGTTTACTTTTATCTTTTGCTTTATCAGTATATTTACAATAAATGTGGCATCTTTGCCTTATCCCTCTTAATAAGATCCTGCTGGTTTTTATTCTATTGGTATAACATTAGGAACATCAAAGGGCTCTTTTGGAACAATACAAGTGAAATGGATTTCCTAGTAAGTACCTTAAGAAACTATGAAGGCAGCATACAGGTGCATGTTCTGTTCAATGCACTTCTCTTGTATTTGTCTGACAGCAAACACCATGTTGACTGTGCTCCGGCCAGGTCGAAAACCACATTGACTTTCAGGTAGATTTGCCTCGGAAATACTGGCTACTAGGCGGTTCAAGATGATGCAGGCGATGATCTTCCCTCCAACAGAGAGGAGGGATAGCCTCTATAGTTTCCACATTCTGCTTTGCTGCCTTTGTTCTTGAAAAGAGAGACAATAGTAGCATCACGAAGGTCCTGTGGTATGTTTTCATCCTCCCAGATGTTGATGATCACGCTGTGGAACGCTGCTAGTGATGCTGGACCTGCTGCTTTATATATCTCTGCTGGTATCCCATTTTTTCCAGGAGCTTTCCCTGAACTCATCTGGCTAACAGCTTTCTTAATCTCATCTATAGTGGGCAGAAAGTCAAGATCTGTCAGAGCAGGTTGTGGAATTTCATTAAGGACATTATTATTCACGGTTGATGGTCTATTGAGAAGGTTGCTAAAGTGTTCTCACCATCTTTCGTTGATGCCTTCTTTATCTTTAATCAGCATTGTGTTGTCTAATGAGAGCAATGGGGTGGTCCTTGGTTTAAAGGGTCCATAGACAGTCTTAATAGCACTAAAGAACATCTTTAAGTTGGGGTCTCAGCATAGTGCTCAATTTCTTTGGCTTTGCTCTCCCACCCGTTGTCTTGTATCTGACGGAGGTCTTTCTGTGTTTTGCTCTGAAGGTACTTGAAATGGTCCCGTTTAGAGACTGAGGTGGGGTCATTCTGCCATTCGATAAAGGCTTTTCTCTTTACTTCCAGTGCTGAGCATATTTCTTCTTGGTTCTCATCAAACCAATCTTGATGTGTTCTTTTCTTTGGTCCAAGAGATGTTATTGCTGTGTCAGTCACTCTCTGCTTGAACTGGTCCCACTTTTCGGTTACAGTACCAATCAGTTGTCCGTGGGATGTCAGTTTGTCATCAAGACTCTTCTGGAATTTGTTGAAACATTGAGCATCCTTCAGTTTGGCTATATTGAAAGCAGGTCGCACATGCTTAGGGCATTTGTGCCGAGAAGGAACGATGTAGAGTTGAAGAGACGTCCTGACTAATCTGTGATCTGTCCAGCACTCTGCGCCTCGCATTACTCGGGTAATCAGTACGTCTCGGATGTCTCGCCTTCTAACAATGGCATAATCTATCAGATGCCACTGTTTGGACCTAGGGTGCATCCACGTCGTTTTGTATTTGTCCGCTTGTCGGAACAGAGTGTTGGTAATGGTCAGGTCATTTTCAGAACAAAGACTCAAAAGAAGTAGTCCATTACTGTTCATTTTGCCTACACCATGTGGCCCGATTACTCCTTTCCAGTTCTTGCCCTTTGGACCATTCTAACACGACTTGGCTGCCCAAGAAAATTTGTCCAGATTATACGCCTTTTTCATGACAGGCGAAGTATTGTCTGATGGAGCCACATCAGCCCCCTTTAACATCACCAACAGTGTGAAACAAGGATGTGTTCTCGCTCCTGTCCTATTTAATCTGTTCTTTGCATGTGTCCTTAACCATGCACTGAAAGATCTGGACCGAGGTATATATTTGAAATACCGGCACAATGGTTCACTTTTTGACCTCCGTCGCCTGAATGCAAAGACCAAGACAGTGCAGAAACTCCTTCTTGAGGCACTCTTTGCTGACGACTGTGCCCTCATGGCTCACACTGAAAATGATCTTCAGCACATTGTCAACAAGTTTGCTGAGGCCTCGCAACTTTTCGGACTAACTATCAGCCTCGGAAAGACAGAAGTTCTCCATCAACCTGCACCTGGATCAAATGCTTCTGTCCCGAGTATCTCCATCGACGGCACTCAGCTGAAAGTAGTGGAGAACTTTAAATATCTGGGTAGTGTCATATCCAGTGATGGATCACTGGATAATGAGATCAATGCACGAATATCCAAAGCAAGCCAGGCACTTGGCTGTCTGCGTGTCAGAGTTTTAAGTCACCACAACATCCGGATGTCAACAAAACTGCTTGTGTACAGAGCTGTTGTTCTTTCATCTCTTTTGTACAGGTGCGAAACATGGACACTATATAGGCGTCACATCAAGCAGCTCGAAGAATTTCACATGTGCTGCCTCCGCAACATCATGAAGATCCGCTGGCAAGACAAAGTGCCCAATCTTGAGGTCCTCGAGAGAGCCCAGATGACAAGCATCGAAATGATGACCATGAAGTCACAGCTACGTTGGACCGGTCATGTCAGCTGCATGGATGCCAACAGAATCCCCCGCCGGCTTCTGTATGGTGAGCTCTCCCAGGGCATCCGGCATATAGGTTGTCCACGGAAATGTTACAAGGACACCATCAAAGCCAATCTGCACTACAGCAGTATCAAATCTAGGGACCTTGAGGACGCCGCCAGCGACAGAACACAGTGGCGTGCAACAGTCAGAAATACCTGCATCGCCTTTGAGGAAGACCGCTGCCGGCGTCTACAAGAGGCACGCAAACGACGTCACAGAGCATCAGCAGCGCACAATCCACTGACCGCGAACTTCCCATGCACTATCTGCAGCAAAATGTGCACCTCTAGAATTGGCTTGTATAGCCACCAGAGGGCATACCATGAGACCAACAACTGATGATCTGCACAGATTTGTCATCATCGGATTTGATGGACTACCAAGACCTTAAGAAAAGGAGAATGCAAATTCTCCAAAGTCAACTTTTTAAAGATACACCCTGGGGAGAGACACCAATTAAATACTAGTTACCTACTACTGGAAACTCCAAATCAAAGACCCCCAAACTGTATAAAAGGTGGAGTAAACTTGTCACGAGTGTGCTTGTTCTGAGCTGAAGTGGTGATGAATTTGTATCCACAAGGAATCCCATGGGGAGGGGATTTCAAGGACTGCTCCTGCCAGAATCTCTGTTTTATTGTTTGTAATATGATTTTTCCGTAGTGCTTTTTACATTAGAATACAGTAAGCTTGCTTAGAAAGCCCGGTGTGGTACTTCTGCCTGTTGACAATCACTCTCTGATCAGTCTCTGAAGGGAAAGCAACCAAGTGTCCTTAGGCAGCCTGCCTGTGCTAGGAATTACACAGTGCACCGCCTGGGAATGCCCTGGTCAGAAGGGAGAGGACTGTCGGTTGCCACCCAGGAGAGGCAACGGCTGGGGAGCTGGAAGCCTGAGAGTGAGGGTCCCTGCTGAGGCACTGAAGGGAAACACAGTTCCCCATAATCTAAATTAAAAAAAAAAAAAATTCAGACTGAAGGTAGCTAGCTGCTCTTTGTGTATGCTAAACCGGAACCCCCGGGCTGCAGATGAGCTGCATCAGAGCCCCAGATCCAAATGACCCTGAATCTTGAGGGGGTTTGAAATCCAGAACAAGATCCAAATCTGTAGTGCCAGCCCCCTTTCCCAGGAGTGATAACTGAAGCACAAACCCTGAAGTTCTCACTGAGCTGAGCCTTGTATTGACATCGGTAAGGGTTTTGCTGGAGTAAGCTTTAATATTTCACCAAAAATATAGAACCCGGTTCTCTAATGTCTTTCACCTTGTGCGGTCACTTACTCCTAACACACTAACATTCTAATTCACTCTCAGCCCAGGATGTTGGCTGGGACATCAGCTGGCCGGGACCCCTTTCTAAAAGCCTGGGACCATCCTGGCCAAACTGGGACTGTTGGCACCTTTAGGGGTGTGAGCTGAGATATGGGTTAAAGGGAGAGGGATAGCTCAGTGGTTTGAGCATTGGCCTGCTAAACCCAGGGTTGTGAGTTCAATCCTTGAGGGGGCCATTTAGGGATCTGTGGCAAAAATCTATCTGG
This sequence comes from Terrapene triunguis, assembly GCF_002925995.2. Taxonomy (NCBI): domain Eukaryota; kingdom Metazoa; phylum Chordata; order Testudines; family Emydidae; genus Terrapene; species Terrapene triunguis. The sequence goes on along the minus strand of NW_020664483.1, from coordinate 13,093,344 downwards.
GGATTGGTCCTGCTTTGAGTAGAGGGTTGGACTAGATGACCTCCTGAGGTTCCTTCCAACCCTGATATTCTATGATTGTTCTTGCTTTGTCTCCCCCTCCAGCGTTGCACAGCATAATAATTAACTGTACTCCAACATTCTAAAATCAATCAGCATTTGCAGCCAGCACTGTGTTGCTTGCTTTATCCCCAGTCTATCAGTAACCGTCCCTTGGAAAGCAGCTGGAGACAGATATCAGTGGGCTCAAATGCATGTACTCTGTGCAGTAACAAGCAATTGTCTAAGGAAATTGCGATGCCATTCACATGGCTTATTCTCTCTCTTCCTCCCTCGGACATGCCTCCAGGAAGTAAACATGGTCATGCAATATGCTGCTCCTAGCAGCAACCTTCCTGTTTACACAGGCCACAGAAAAATTGTTCATTTTCTTCTCCATTTTCAACCAAGATGAGATGACAAAATTTGTCACCTCAGTGACGTCTGATTGTTTATGCCACAGTGCCCATCGTTATCTCCTGATTGCTCCTCGGGTTCCTGTTTTGCATGTGTGCTGATCATTTAATAAATGTCGGATTGTTTCCAGCATTGGACATGCTGTCGCCAATACTTTCAGGGGTGGGGTTGCTCTTACGCTGATTTATAGCGAGCATTTAAGACGTGCACATGAAATATGAGCAAGTAGCTAGATTTAACATGGAGTATTTTTCTCCACAAATTGAAAGACAAGCCACATGCCAAGATTTATCATCAAATTTAAATGGTGGCAAAAACTAACTAGGGTGATCATCATTTCAGTGTTGATTAGCCCTGTTTTTAAGCTGATGGTTTAGCTCCGCTGTTTTCCTCATCTGATTAAAAAAAAAAGGAGTCCAGGCTGAAACCTCAAATTAAACACCCCTTTCAATGTATTTTATTGGCAGATGAGAGGTGGGCTGGGAGGGCCAGTCTCAGATCTGAACTTACTGCTATGGCTTTGGTTCTGGATCAGATGCAGAACAAGAAAGGACCTATTTTCCCAGTTCTTGTTAGCACATGGCTGGCATCTTGTGAAAACAGCCATTACGGGGAGATTTCCACTATTTGAAGTGATGGAAATCTCACAAGGTCAGGCAAGTTTGTGAGATTTCTACCCTTTGGGGAAGACAGGCCACAGGAGTGGATCACAATATTTTGGCACTCCAGAATCCAAGCTCATACCTTAGCCCTGATTTTGCCTGAACCCAAATCCCAACCTGTCACTGAAACCCAATGCCACTGTGGCCCATCTCTGAGTGTGATGAGGTTTAATAAAATGCATTGGTGATTTCGCTTACTTCCACATAAGATGCAATGGGCCCATCCTGCAAACACCTGTTGAATTCCCCTTTCTCCCATGGAGTACTTCTCATGATTTGGACTGGTATTAATACCTTCCAGTTCCATAGCCCCTTCTATCCTAGGATGGGAAAGTGCTTTTCAAACATTAGTGAACTTAGGCTCAGAGCATCTTCATGCATTAGGGCAAGGATTACTGTCTCCCTCTTACCAATTAGGAAATGGAAGCAAAGAAAATGTAAGCAACTTGCCCAGAAACCTACCCAAGAACAGAACCCCTCAACTTTTGCCCTGCTATGCTTCCTCTGATAGCAGAAGAAACAACGACATATTAACTTCTGTACTGGATGTATCCAGGCGGAAATGGGGCCCAAGCAAGAAAAGTGCAGATGATGTTGTCAGGTTTCCCAGAACGGCATCATCTTTGTTTTAACTTTCCCACAATACAGCAGAGCCGGACAATTCTCACAACCACTTGAGTCACTTCCAGGACTGATTTCTCTTCAAGTCCTGGTGGGTTTGTATTAATCACAAACAGCACTCTGTTAGCAGACAGTAAAGGATCAAATTTCAAGATGGTAAGCAAGCATTACTTCTTTCCTTGGGTTTATTATCTCAGTGGTGTTCTGTAATATTGCTGAGGATATAGTTTGCCGCAATAGCAGTGATATGAGTATGGACCATTAAGGGGAGATAATTCCACATAGAACAGAGCAGCCAGTTGTGCTTCTGTCTTCTATAAGATGATCTATGTTACTGCAATCTGCTTATTAACGACACTGCTAAGTCAGAATGGGCCAGAAATCAACATGCAGCATGAATCAGAGATTTTTAGCACTTAAAACACTTAACATCATAAATGCCATACGGCTTACACCCAATTTCTTATGAAAGCAGTTGTTAAAAACAATTCCATACACAATCAGTGTTTTTACACCCTGGGGAAACTTTTTAAACTGGCATCCGAAATACACAAGACTCTCTTGTGGTCCCAAATTGGGTAGTTAGTTGCACAGTTAACCAGTGATTTGCATTCCCAGCTCCCGAGGCTACGTTTGAAAATTTGGCCTTAGCAGGGTCAAATCCTTCAGTCCTTGTACATCGAAAATTCTCACTGATTTCAAGGTAGGTAACAAATGCACGACTGGGCCCTCTGCATATATCACTTTCAAATATATTTCCAGTCTGATGTAATCTGGAGTTTCTGACTTTTAAAAGATACTATTCGTACTGCTAAGACACAGTAACTACTCCTAATTCATTATTTAATAGAACAGTTGGCTTAACGTGCATGGACTTGCCCAATGATCTTGCAAATTCCTTCTGAAACAAAAGGTTGTTAAACCTGACGTAGAAGGGCTAGTTCTGTGGCTCTCCTCTGGTTAAAAGGCAGGGCCTTCCACATGCCTGGAGCCAGAGAGGCAAAGAGTCAGCATGCCTCCTGCAATCCCTACCCTCCAACAACTCTGTCTCCTCAGACCTCAGAGGGTAGGAGCTCATCTGTGGAGCCAGAAATTCAGTAAGATACATGGAATCAGGTCCACTAAGGGACTTCAAACCATTCTCTCGGACTCAGTCTGTGTCCCTACAAAGACACACTGGGAAGCCGGCCATCGGCACCAAGCACCGCGCTGCTTCTTTCTGGACTACCTATGGGAGACAGGCCAGCTTTTTGGTACTCCGAGTACAAGGTATTGCAGCAGCCGAAGGTTCCATGCACACTATGGAAAGTTACTCCTCTATGGCGCTTAGTTACAACTGAGGCAGTGTCCACACTTTTAAAACTTGGCTTTGTCATCCCCAATCTCTCAGGGTATTTAAGAAGGTACTTTCAGCTCACAAGCAGTTCCGTTGACTTCAATGTTAGTAGCTCTACCCACGCGCTTAAACTTAGCTACTTTGCTGAATTTGGGTCTTCGTGAAGACAGGATTGAACAGAGCCTTTCACGTGTAGATGGGACCTAACTGGTGTCACAAAGGCACATGTCATAGTAATCAGATCAGCATGTGACAGACACAGCTACAGCATGGCGTCATCATTCAGAGGGTAAAACCAGTCCTCATATGAAAGCCTTTCAAAGTGATATCAAAGACCTATTTTAATGGGATGTGATCTGCACAATCATATTTTCAAGATAAGTGTTTCAGTAACAATATTTTATACCGATGACAGAAGTATAGTCACTAGATTACTGATTAAGACTCCAATCCTGTTTTCGATGGAGTCAATGGGAAGTCTCCCATTGCCTTCAAATAAGGGTACTGTACTGAGTTCACAGCCCTCAGACCCTTGCACAGCCAAAGCCACTGTTGGAGTTACTCCAAGGACTGGGCCCAACACTAAGTTACTAGCACCACTGCCTGCAGCCTCTCCCTTTCCCTGGAGGTCTCTACCAGCTGCTAACCAGCCACAATTTTGCTTCTTTTGGGAGATGTGTCTGGGCACTACAATGGTCATGCATTGAGCCATGGATAGAATTCAGGTCTTCAAACTCCTCAGGTAGGCTAGGTTCCTACTACCTCAGAAGCCATCTCCCACTCAGCAGCCTCAACAGCTATTTTCATCCAGGGCCACCCAGAGGATTCAGGGGGCCCGGGGTCTTCGGCGGTGGGGGTCCCCGCCGCCAAATTGCCGCCAAAGACCCAGCACTTCGGCGGCGGGTCCCGGGGCGGAAGGACCCCCCGCCGCCGAAGACCTGGAGCAGAAGAAGCTCCGGGAGCCCAGGCCCCATGAGAGTTTTCCGGGGCTCCCGGAGCGAGTGAAGGACCCCGCTCCAGGGGGTCCCGAAAAACTCTTGTAGGGGGCCCCTGCGGGGCCTGGGGCAAATTGCCCCACTTGCCCCCCCCCTCTGGGCGGCCCTGTTTTCATCAGGAAGAGAGAAATTGTCCCACACACAAGCGTGAGACTTATGAGCAGAGGAGAGGCAGAGTTTTCTTGGAGACGAGCCCACAGCATTGGAATGGACTTCTACCAATGAGCGAGCACAAACCTCAACAGTTCAGGACAAAATACAAAGCCCAGCTCTTAGCCACACACTTCACACAGTGCTTTAAGACCTTTACATTCCTGCATGCCCTCTCCAGCACCAGAGGAAGAGCACAGGGCCAGAGGTAAATCAGCTTTGATTAAGCCACTCAGTTACACAAGGGTTAGAGAAAAATTCAAGGTGAGGGTGCTCAGACACTGCAGCAGGAACCAGGCCCCTCTCTCAGTAACAGATATAGTAACATCTGGATACTAATAACAAAGGGCTCCCCACTTCCTAGGGTGTTGTGTTTGATTTAGGTTCTTAAAAGAGAAAAGCAAAAACATTAGGCCAACAATGTCTCCTACTGATGGACCACTGGCCCAGCTACTACGTTGACCATCCTTAACAGCACAGTACAGGAAAAGAAACCAACCATCCTAAAGTCATAGTAGACTCACCCCCATCCTGCAATCTGGGTTGAAAGCCTTGGAGTGGGCTCCCTTGCCAGTCTCAGATCTCCTGTGGCCACTGACAGCAGGTTAGATAGTACTTCAGAGGTAGGCTAACAAGAACCACCTACCAAACCAAGCTAATTGTGTCTAACCCCTGCTGGTCCTGGAAAAACCCCTGAAGTAAAAGCAGGGGTAGCAGGGTTTCATGGTGCTGTCAACCAACACACCCCCTCACAATCAGTATAAATTACTAAACAGATTGGGCTAGATAGACCAAGCTCACAGCCCAAGGTTGGATACCCCTGTCCTTATTTGGAGCCTAGTCTTTAACCGGTGTGGTGATGGTATAATCTTTCACAACACAGTTCTCCAGAGCCCCAGGCCAGGGTTGTGATCCTGAATTCCCCCCTTGACTTTGACAGACAGGTGCAGGATTTCAATTAAGGTTGTTTATCTTTGTAATTCAATGCTTGAGCTGCGTGCGTAGCACCTGCGTGTGAGGTCTGTTGGTTTGTTTATTATCTTTGCGCTTGTGTATATGCTATTTCCGTGAACATTTAAAGAAAGTGGAAATAGCGTTGAAAAGGCAGCTAGCCAGATGAACTTTGGAGTGTGGGTTTTGTTTTGATGACTGCAAACATGAAAAGAAACTTTTCCTAGTGTTCAGGCCAACTCAGTTCTTGTGACACAAGCACCGAATTATTTAAAGAAATCAGATGACCGCCACTCAGTAACCCTATTAGACGCGCCTTTGTGCGTGATACCGTATTCACTTAAAGGGAAGAACAGCTCCCATAGATGAGCATCAGCACATTCACAAGCGGGGGTGAGCTTCACAATGCGCTGACCAATCGGTCTTGCAATTCTCGGTGCCCCAAGATACAAACAGCCCTCTCTGATCACAATAACAGCCTCTTTAAGAGCCAACAAGTTGGTGGTTAATCTGGCGTGCAGCCGTCCTTGTCACATGCAAGTGGGGAGAAAGCTGCAGCTTTTTCTTGGAACTCAGCAAACCAAGAGACAAAGGAGAATGTTTGTAAGGCAGGGAAAGAAAAAGCCAGGCCAGGGAATAGCACATTATTCATGACATATTAAAACAGCAAAAGGTCCCTTCTTAGCATCCCAGCGTAACCCGTTGCAGTGAGTTACTTGTCATGCTGGGGTTCCTGTACACAGAATGTGCCTTCGTGCTGAGAATGACGTAGGGTTCATGGCTGGAGCACAGGACTTGGAGTCAGAAGATCTGGGTTGTTATTATTTATATTATATAGCAATGCCTAGAGGCTCCAACTGAGAGCAAGCCCCATTGTCCTAATACACAGTAGGAGACAGCCCCTACCCCAAAGAGCTTACAATCAAAGCAGACTAAAGGTGGGAGAGAGGAAGTATTATCCCCATTTTACGGATGGGAATAGAGAGGCTAAGGCCCAGATATACAAAGGTATTTAGGCTTCTAACGTCCATTGAAATCAATGGAAGTTAAGAACCTAAATACATGTGTCGATTTGGGCCTTAGTCTCTCTGTTCCCATCTGTAAAATATGGATAATACTTCCTAAGTGACTTGCCAAAGTCACACAGGAAGCCTGTAGCAGAGCCAGGAATCAAACTCACATCCCCTGAGTCCCAGCTCAGTGCCTGAATCCCAAAACTATCCTTCTAGTCACAGATTTGCCCAAAACTTCCCATGTGAACTGGGACTGTCACTTGACTTCTCTCTGCCTCAGTTTCTTCATGTGTAGAATGGAGCTAATCCTCAACCTCAAGGAGATGGCATGACAACTGATAGTTGTAAAGTGTGTGGAGAGCTTTGCTGTATATAATATACTGTTAAATAACATCTGATGGGATGTAGTTCATGAATAGATCTAATGCAATTACAGGTTTCATTTCATTCAGGAAATTTGGCATGGTCAGTGCTCAGGGTCAGACTCCTAATCTCACTAAGTTTGCCCAGTTTCATTTTGTTTTATTTCTCTCAACACAGTCTTACATATTAAAATCTAAACATTCTCGTCCTTTACATCTGCTGTACCCAGTCCTTTTCAGAGACCAACCAGAACTGCTGGGCACCATCGTCCCACAGGAGATTGGAGAGTCACATCAGACAAGGCCTCCTTTGGTTCCTGGAGTCAGGCAGTGTCATGGAAGTAGCATCGTGCATATTAGCTGCATTGGCAAGGTTGCTGAAGAGTTCCATGGAGGTCTCCAGCCCCCAGGAAAGGATATAGGTACTTGGGAAAGGACTGACTGCTCTTCTCCAGGAGAAAACAATATTGTGCTAGCAGCTGGACAAGTTATGAAATGGTTTCCCTGTGATGACGGGTCCCAGGGAAAGCCCAGCCACTTGGCCATACTGACTCAGGCTAATTTATGCTAGTTAGTGCCTCGGCTGATAGCAGCCCCCTTAGCCGTTGCCCCAGGGCAGAGGATGAAATAGAGCTAGAGGGACCAAAAGATAAATACTTAAAAGCCTGTAAGTGACAGCCAGAGTTAAATTATTAGGGCAAAACAGCGTAATCATGCTGCACGCAGGGGAATTCTCTGCAACAAGGAACAGAACTTCCCACCCCTAAGGAAGCAGCAACCATGACTGCAGCATCAAGGCTGCACAGGTTCTGTTACCGCAGCCAATCCCCACGCGGCTCTTCCACAAAATCCAGCTTTTCAGCATGCCAGAGCTGCAAATTCATTTTTGCTTGGGCTCTCCACATCCCACTTCCCTCCAGCGTGCACTGCAAAACAGCTCTCTGTCAGGCCCTAGAGGTGAGGAGGGAGGGTTTGCTTCCCAGTCTACCCATGCTGGCATGAGAAGCAGCAAAAGGTCAGGCATAGCTAAGGTAGGAAAGGGCTAGCTATTTAATCTCTCTACTATCTACAGCGCCATTCACGGTAGGCACTTTAGAGAGCCTTGCCACATCAACAATCGGTTTGTTGAGTGCTGATCTTATCCAGCAGAGCAAGACATTTCATCCAAATGGAGCAGAAAATGCAACGGGTGAAGGGCACACCGGAGCTTCGTCCCGGCGTTCACCCAGTGGCATTAGAAAGACAGGCAGTGACAAAGGGCAGAAGCAAGGTGCAAGTACTCAAGATAAGGTTGTGCTCCTGTACCAGATATGGACGGGCTGCAGAGCTTGCTTATACACACCAGATGTGTTCATCATAAGATCTTTGAACACGCAGCCAGCTATAGCTCAGTAACTCAAGAAGGTATTTTACACACAGTGCCACCTAGTGGCTGAATGGCACAATACAGTTTAGCATTCCATTGCTACGATAGGGAGGTGAAGGATGATTAAGGCTGTGACTTTGTCACAGAAGTCACGGATGCCGAGACTTTCCGGGACCTCCGTGACATCTCCAGTGGCTGGTGCGGCTGACCCCAGGACCACTTGAGCAACTCAGGCAGTCCCTGGCCAGCCGCATCAGCCGCAGTCTCGGGCTATCACGCCCCTCTACCCCAGCAGCAGCAGGAGTTTGGGTGTGGGAGGGGGCTCAGGGCTGGGGGTTGGAGCGTGGGAGGAGGTGAGGACTCTGGGTGGCACTTACCTCAGGGTGAGGGGGAGCTCCATGGAAGCGGCGACATGCCCCTTCCTCAGCTCCTAGGTGGAGGCCACGCACAGCCTCTGCCTGCAGGCACTGCCCCCACAGCTCCCATTGGCAGCAGTTCCCGGCCAATGAGAGCTGCGGAGCTGGTGCTCGGGGCGCAGGCAGCGTGCAGAGCTGCCTGGCTGCGCCTCCACCTAGGAGCAGAGGGAAGGGGATGTCGCCGCTTCTGGGGAGGCGTGGAGCCAGGTAGGGAGCCTGCCAGCCCCGCCACCCTCCCTCCCACGACAAGCGGGGGTCCCTGCCCGTGCGCCGCTGCCCTCCCTCCTCCCAGCACCAATGGGTCCCAGGCCGCCCCCCTCACACCAGCAGCACTCCCAGGCCAGCCCCCTCCTCCACCCCAAGATTTATTCAGGGGTATATAGTACAAGTCATGGACAGGTCACGGGCCGTGAATTGTTTACTGCCCATGACCTGTCCATGAGTTTCACTAAAAATACCCATGAATAAAACATAGCCTTAAGGATGATGCATAGTCAGAAGCCCTGGGTACGGTTTATGAAACTTGGGAAAATCAGTGCTCTGTAAAACAGTTGTGCCTTTGGATTTCTCCCAAGAAGCATGTGATATAATGGACGCTCTTTGTTAAAATGCTGACAGGAGAGTGTTATGGGAACTGGACGTGGGTTGAGAGAACACGCAGAAAGTCCAAAACACAGTGGAATTAAACTATTTGACCCAAGAGGAGGCAAAAAGCAATATTTTTCCACTTCCACCCAATTATAGTCTGGAAATTCTCTTTAGATGATCTCAGGAATTCTTAATGTTACTAGCATGCTTCTCCAGTGACACTATAACATTAGCAATTACACCACGAGCCAAACCTCTATTCATATCCCCTCTCTTCGTTTAGCTCTCCCTTTGCTATCATTGCTTATTTAACTCTGTAACATAATGTCATGTGTACAGAAGACTCTGCATTGTGTTTCCCCCACTGCTCTCAATTGGGGCCACCCATGGACTGTGGCCCCTAGACTTATTTCCACTATAGGGCCTTAGCCTCTATCCATGACTCAGGCAAAACCATTAAGGTCAATGACTATCTCACCTGACTAATGACTCCAAGGTCAGGCTCTTAATTAATCCCACATGTAAAGGAATCCAAAGCACCCAAAAGCCCATTTGTTTATTGTGCTTTAGGTTCAGCATCATTTTATTGGAAGGTAATTTTATTTGATTTAATATGACAGTCCATATAAGCACATAGCACGTCAACTCAATGTTATTTCCCCCAAGCCAGCATCTAGACAGAAAGGTAGGAACTGCATCATGAAGCAAGTTAGGGCCTGGCTAGACGTACAGCACATTTGACACAAAGAGCAATTTCACACATTTCTGCTTTTGGAAGAGAAGAGAAACTCTGGGGAAAGAGTTAAAGTGTTTTTGGGAAATGCGAGAAGCTCATGCTGGAATTTAGCATGTTAGCAAAAGAGAAACAGCCCTCTCTGTACTAAGTTATATCAAGCTAGTCAAGTAAAGCATATTAAGTGACACAGCAGCTGATGATGCAGTCTTTGGATTTCATCTGATAAAAATACTTTTCTCCCTTCTCTTCTGGATTTCTCTCTCCTGCTCCCATTATTTCATATTTCACTCTTTACAGTGTACACAGGTGGTAACAAACAAACCTAAGCTGTGTCTCTAACTAGCTAACATGGCCTCAGTCTTGCATAACAACAGGTTTCAGTTGTATTTTCTATTTTCTTTAAGGAGCCAGATGCACTATGTAGGAGCGGGTTTTCTCCTCCCACTACTGATCAAGTTGACAGAGACGCTCCAAGTACAACCCTGAGTCTGATCCTGCTTATGTCCCCCACACCGCCTGTGGCATGATCAGATCTGAGCAAAGAACGGGCATCACTGGAACTGGACCAGACCTGGTCATAGACTACTACTGGGGGAATTCTGCGCCGCTGCGCAATGCAGAATTTTGCAGAAATTAACATTGTATGTGCAGAATTTGCTTTTCCCCACAGAAATGGGCGGCAGTGCTGCTAGCTGCCCCTAGGGGCTGCTGGACCCAGCAAAGCCCAGCTCGCACATAGAAGACACTGCTCAGGGCGGGGCTAGAGGGTTCCCGGCAGCTGCAGTTCCCAGTATGCCCTGAGGGAAGGAGAGAGAGGCACACAGGCAACTCTGTGCAAGTCTGGGACCAAGCATCAGGCTGTTTCTCCCTCTGGATTCCTGGTGTCTGGGCTGGGAGGGCTCTGGGGTGTGTGTGGGTATTTGGGCTAGGGAGTTCCCATAGTTGGGCTCTGGAGAGGAGGGGGTTCAGGTATATTAGCTGGGGGGGCAAGGCTGGGCTCTGGGGAGGGGATTGTGGGTGTCTCCCTCTCCCCCCAGCTGGGCTCAAGGTAGGGGGGAAAGGTGGTAGAGAAACAGGAACTGGGTTGTCATAGGGGATTCTTTAACTCTCTATTCCTGGGGGGAATTTTTGTGTATGTCTGTATTGTCACAGACATACTTGCTGACAGGTATTTTGAAATAAATTACTAAAATAATTGAAATTGGTGTGATTATATAGTGTTACTTTGACAAATACAATTTGCAGAATTTTAAAATATTGTGTGCAGAATTTTATCTTTTGGCACAGATTAGTGCCAGGAAGGAAGGAGGAACTCAATACCTTAAAGGGTTGAGTGTAGATGGGGTATATTTTGGAAGGAAAGGAAATGTGAAAAGAGGGACAGAGAAGAAGTCTGTAGCTAGGAGTTTTTTTACTCTTCACCCAGTAATTATAAGTCTGTATGGATTATAGCAGTGTATTTCCATTCGTATATTCCATCCTCTGTCTGAGTAAACGAGGGTGCTCACTTCTCCTTACTGCTTGAAAGGTCTTATACATACACTTACATACTAAACATCATATAAAACACCCAGATATGTGCAGATGTGCACCATATAAATGTGTAATAACAGTATGGTAGGTAGGAGAAGGGGTTCCAGGACTCTAACTGGTCCCAGCCTTGGCAATTCTCCTGGAGGCTCTGGCTCTCCATCACAACTTGCAGCTCAACCCAGTTACTCAGTCCTGGTGCAGCTAATGGCACAACTCTCTCCCCAGGACTTTGCAATCCTTTTTAATAGGGATCATATTTACACACATGTAGTGTTAGTGTATCAGCTGCTTTCCTTTTCAGCAGAGATGAGCACAGACCACAGCACCAGCCCCAATCACGCTCCACCTGCACCCAATTTAGGGGCAGTTCAGAATGGAGCCAGGTTTGGATCTGTCACTCTAATGGGCTGACCTAGAACCAAGACTGCAGACAGAGACTTGGGATATTTAGAGTCAGATCCAACTCTAGATCTAAATTTTGCAACATGGGTTTCCCATTTACATTTCATGAAAGGGCTTGGTATCACCCGAAAACATTCTTCTTGATCACTAGTTCCTAACACACCTTCCCTCCCCTTGGCTGTCTCTATGCCCACTAATGCTTCTGTGATCCGGGCGGGAGGTTGGAGAAGTAGCACTGGGAGAGCAAAGGGAGGAAAGAAAGGGAGTTCTCAGCCATAGGGGAGGATAATCTGGCTGGAAACGACTCCCACTCAGACTTATTGAGCAAAAGCTCTTTTCCCTGACCCCAGACCCTCCCATCCCTCAGGTGCAACACAGACTACAGAATTTAGGAAAGGAAAGGAACGGTTAATACCCTTCAGGATTCACTAAAGCCTCTGGCCCCAACTATCCAGCCACTTTGGACTATTTGAAATTGCTGGCAAGTGCAGACAGCTTCAGATTCATTGATGCTGAAACTTAATCTCCCTCCGCCCCCAGGGGCTGATTTAATGATAAAAAGTACATCCAGCTTCTCTACTGCCAAATCACACCCCAGCTGACAAATGTTGATCAGTGCAGTTTCTCTGGTGTCGAGACCCAGCTGTATTTCCTACAGAGGCGGGAGCCGCCTGGTTGTGCTCTGCCCTGCTCTGAAGGTGGTAGGACAAAGCCTTCGCTCAGCTCATCTGACAGGGCCTTGTTACACCGGAACACACCACCACTCACTCCCAGGAGCAGGGATGGGGCACCAGCCTTCCTGCTTTCCCCTCTAACAGGGCCTCAACACCATACTCAATTATCTTCATGGCTGGTGTATAATCCTCCCTGTAGGGCTGCACAGCAGAGTAGGAAGTTCCACCCTCAGGCCTTACAGATAGTGGCTGTGGTGCAGAAATAGGGGAGAATTCTCAGCACCCCACCAGCAATCCCGCAGGGGAAAGTATACATAGAAAAACTGTATTAAGAACAACGTTAGAGGGTCTCAGAAAGAGACAAGCAAGGAAAGTTAATATGAGCATGGGATGACTCCCACCTATTGTCTGTTACAGATTACCCGTTTCTTTACGGTAAGATTTCAAACCAGTAGTAATACCCAGAAACAGCAGAGCAAGTTTAATCCACAACTGTAGCTTAAATCAGACTAGCACTGCTATTTTAACAGTTTTTATACAGCGTGTGGAAGATACCTGTCTAAGGGGAAGCCGCACGCATTCGCTAAGTGACAGAAGACTCACTGCCACGAGAAGAATGAATAGCTGCAGAGCATTTTTACCATCCTGTATTATTCCCAGGTTACCTGAGTGAAGTTTAATTTGCCTTGAGGTGAGTCTCCCCGTATACATTATTCATCTTCTGCACCAGGCCCCACCTTGCCTCTCGTACTCTGTGGGTAGGCCTACTCAGCCAGCTCTTTGGCTAGAAGCCATGTGAGACCTACTGTAAATCATCTCCTGAAATATCATCCGTGTTGCTTTCTGTCGCTCCCCTGAGCGTTATCTTTCCTGGTGTCATGATGAAGTTAACTAGCACAGACTGGGTGTGCTCTTATAAGCCTATATGTCTTTCTTTTTTTAAAAAAACACCCTATGATAAGCCCTAGTCCCTGCACATGCTCTTCCCAACCTTTCAGCACAAGCACCCTTAACTACAGCCAGCTGCTGTCAGCACTGCTTGATTTGGCTTGGGCCAGGAGAGAAAGCACAGAGCTCCCTCTGTGGAGCTGACAGCAAATCAGCAGTTTGTAGATGGCTGACAAGAGCTGCTGAACAACATGTTATTCCCATTTCCCTGCAACGGAACACATTGTCCTCCCCACCAGTGCTGAGAGTCACTAAATGACTTGGGCTGGGGACATTCAGACTAACAGCAAGGGTCTAATCTTCAGAATCGTGAATAGCCTGCGCCAATGAACCTCTTTAGAAGACTCAAGGAGGAGGAAGGCTGGCCTCAGGCTAATGTATGGATCTGGAAGTCAGAAGTCCTAGGTTCTTTTCCAACCTCTGCAACAGACCTCCTGGGTGACCTTGAATAAGTCTCTTGTGATTGTCAATTTCCATTAACCAGTTTCCAGCACATGTGGAAACAAAGCAGGCAATTGACAGCCATGCCTGTTTCCTGATGCGTAACATGGGAATACACACATTTATCTCCCTCGGAGGTAGTGAGGTAATTCATCATTTATTAAATACTTAGGGTGACCATATTTCCCTATGCTGAATACAGGACACCTGGTAAAATTACTCGTGTTCAAGCGAGTTCAATGGCAATCAATCAGAACTATGCAGTACAAACGTTCAAATTAGCATCGAGTTGACTGAGCCCCTGTTTAAAAGAATTACTGCGTAGTTGGATTCTTTATTATTTACCTTCTTATCTGTAAGGCTTTAAGGTTCACGTGGGGAGGGGTTACACACACACACTCCCATACGCCTCTCTCACAGGGGGAGTGACCAACCGACCGAACACTCCCTGCCCAGCGCTCTCCGCCCTCTATGCCTGGCTGGGCCCCCAGGAGGGACCCGCCTCTCCTGGTACCTAGTGCCACGTGTTCCCAAGGCAACACATGGGGGCACACAGGGTCACATGCCTTCCACTCCAGATTTCTGCCAGGGTTCTCACCACAACATGGCCACAGCCTTTCCGCACTGTGTGGGAAGGAAGGGACGGGAGCTGCTTCCAGCCGCAGGGGAGGGGGAGTTGAGGGGGGAGGATGACCTGGCCCATGTCTTTGCAGAGCTCATCTCTTTCCCCCTCCCCCCGCCAGGGCTGGAAGCAGCTTGTCCCTTCCTGCCCGCACAGTGTGGAAAGGCAGTTAACACTTCTAGGCTGCTGCTGGCCACTGACATAACCCAGAGGCCTCCTGTCCTCCAGCTACAGCATGGGCAGGAAGAGGTTAAGCCCTAAGGATGCCTTTTGCACCAGGGCCCAGGGAACCTGACTGCAGGGGCTTCAGCGAACCCGGCCAGAGAAGTGGCTCAGCCGGAGAGGGTGCCTAGGGGATGGAGCAGCCCCGCGCTCCCTGGGGAAAGGACCCAGGGTGTGTGGGGAGGGGGAAGACAGGTGAAAAGGGTGCTAAACCCCTGCCTGGGGGGCTGCTGTGGAGCCTGCAGGGTCAGGGCATGAACAGGCTGGAAATCGCTTCCTCCCCTCCACTGCAGAGCTTTGCTGAGGGGCAGAGAGGCTTCCCCGTGCCAGCGCTGTGCGGGCCTTGGTTCCTCCTGGCCAACGCCTTGGGCTGGAGGGTGTTGGGCTTTCCTGGGGCACCGGCCCAGCTGGAGGCAGTGGGGGAAGGAAGGAGCCTGCTGGCCAGGCCGTTGGTGAGCTGAGCGCTCCGACCAGGGGGCTGGTTCTCTGCCCAGCTCTGAGATGCACCCTGCCATGGGGGATATGGAGGAGCAGCGGGGGTGGGGGGTGAAGGGGCAAAGCAGGGAGAGGACACCGAGAGGGGGAGCACATAAGGGCAGATAGATGGGCAGCAGAGGCGACACATAGCTGGCCTCTGCCCGCACTCACCAGCCACTGCCGCTCACCGCGTGCAGCCAGAACTGCCAGAAAGGGGATAGGGCTCAGGCGGCTGGTGAGCAGGGATCCAGCCAACAACAATACTCACCAGTACTGATGGGGGGGGGGCGGGGGGGGGGGACAGAAAATATAGGACAATTTGCCTGTTTTTAAGAAAAAGTCATGACACCTGCAGGAGGGCTTAAAGATGAGACTGTCCCTTTAAAAACGGGACCTCTGGTCACCCTATAAATACTTTGCATAGAAGATGGTCTGTAAGTGCAATATTATTTAATGGGCAGGTTACATCTAATGCAGCAGCACTGGGATGACCCTAGGACAGGGGTGGGCAAACTTTTTGGCCCAAGGGCCACATCTGGGTATGGAAATTGTATGGCAGGCCATGAATGCTCACAAAATTGAGGGTTGAGATGCAGGAGGGGATGAGGGCTCCAGCTGGGGGTGCAGGATCTGGGGTGGGGCCAGAAATGAGGAGTTCAGAGTGCACTAGGGGGCTCCGGGCTGGGGCAGGGGGTTGGGGTGAGGGTGCGGAGTGCGGACTCTGGCTGTGGGTACAGGCTCTGGGGTGCAGGAGGGTGGGACTGAGGGAGTCAGAGGGCAGGATGGGGCTCAGGGCTGGGGCAGGGGGTTGAATCACAGGAGGGGGTCGGGGTGCAGGCTCCAGGCGGTGCTTACCTCAAGCAACTCCCAGAAGTAGCAGCATATCCCCCCTCCGGCTCCTATGCGGAGGCACAGCCAGGTGGCTCTGTGCGCTGCCCTGTCTACAGGTGCCACCCTGCAGCTCCTATTGGCCGTTGTTGCTGGCCAAGGGGAGCTATGGGGGTAGCACTTGGGGCAGAGGCAGTGTGCAGAGGCCCCTGGCTGCCCCACGTGTAGGAGCTGGAGGGGGGACATGCTGTTGCTTCCAGGAGCGGCGCAGAGCACGGCACCCGCGGAGCGGGGCAAGCCCTAGACCCCTCTTCCTGGCAGGAGCTTGAGGGCCGGATTAAAACGTCTGAAGGGCTGGATTCGGCCCCGGGGCCATAGTTTGCCCAACCCTGCCCTAGGAGGTATATTCTACACTTCTTATTGCCAAACCACAGGCAATAACGCTGAATTCAGAATGGGATGAACACCAGGGGTGGGGAGGAAGCTCAGTGCACCTATTTGGGCAGGAGCTGTCATGTTAGCACAAAGTAACTTGAACTAGCCTTTTACACCAAAGGAATGCAGTCACCTTGCACCAAAGTTACCACTCAGCCAACTTACCCGACAAAGCTGATTAGGCCACCTCCAGTTTTGGATGAGGCTTTCATATCACACTCTTATAAGCTTCATGACAGAGAACCTCAGACACTGTCCCTGGCAGGTACCTGTAGTATTGCACCCCAGTTCATCAAGTGTTTGTGAACACACACTCCTGGCTGATTCAAGTGGACAGGCAGCACCTCTGCTAGGGTGACCAGACAGCAAGTGTGAAAAATCGGGATAATGGGTGGGGGGGTAATAGGAGCCCATATAAGAAAAAGACCCCAAAATTGGGACTGTCCCTATAAAATCGGGACATCTGGTCACCCTAACCTCTGCGCACTGCATTAGTACCAAGGAGAGTCAGTCAGACCAAAATGGAACATATGGTTGCCACCTGAAAGAATAAAACAGTTGAAGTAAAGTGCAACAGTAGCTGTAATGTTACTTTGAGTGGTATCCCAGCCTGGGCGCTCCTTTCCCATGGCTGGCCTCCGCTTCCAAACAAAGAGATGTTCATCATTTCAGGTGTAGGACCTAGGTGATGGACCTCTGCTGGTTAACCATCCTTTCCCTCCTCCTGGAAAAGAAGGAGGGTTTAATGCATTTCCAAGTTATTAGGCACAGGAAGAATCATTGAAGCAGGCACTGTGCCCTAATAGTCTATCAAAATATACAGCAGCAGCTTTTTTCTGTGGAAAATACTGACCTCTGGTGGTATGACAGAATTGCACTGAAATTCAGTAAGCTTTCTTCAAGAAAACATTCAAATAGAGTTAGATAAAGATGAGAAGTAGTATTGGGGCAGAGTTGCTGCCATTAGATAGGTGGGAAAGATGGAGGAATAATAAGGCCCTACTAGAACCCACTGAAGTTATGGATTGTTGTTTTTTTTAAACCCTGTAGTACAGCATAGAAGAATTAAGTACACCTCTACCCTGATATAACACGAATTCAGATATAACGCGGTAAAGCAGTACTCCCGGGGATCAAAGCAAGTTCGATAGAACGCGGTTTCACCTATAATGCGGTAAGAGTTTTTGGCTCCCGAGGACAGCGTTATATCGGGGTATAGGTGTACAATTTTGGCTTTAAAACCCCTAGGTAATTGGCATTTGACATAACCATAGGCATACCACTTATTACAGAGCAGAAGTTCATGTTGGGGCACATCACTGTGGGCCAGGTTGTTTTTAAAAAAAAGGCCTCAGCTCTATGGTATGTGAATGCCTTACAGCTCTTTGCCAAGAACAGCAAGGTCACGAGTTAAGCTTCTAAATAAGTGACTTAGTTTAGGAGAAAGCACTGAGCTAGTAACTACTCCCATTGCGGTCAATGAGGGCTGAGCACTTGTGAAAGTCAGGGCACTTGCTTAGCAGCCCCCTTTAAAGGTCAGATTTTCAGGGGGGGGGGGGGAAGGGGGGGAGAGAAGAGAGCTTGCTTCGGAATAGTGAGGGTGGGGTTAGGCTCTTTCCTCCTACACTGGCCTCTACTCCCCTTGGGGGAGGAATAGATCTCCCCTGTCACTCCTGCTGCACAGCCCAGGGAATGAGACTTGCTTTCATCCACAGAACAAGCTAGAACCTGGCAGCTGCATACTCAAAACATCAGGCACTGTGCTGGAGCCTGGCTCCCTGCTGAACATGTTATGATGCAGCAGTGCCCGCAGGGGAGCTGGTTCTCCAGATCCATATCCTAGGTTTTTCCTTTCACAACTTCACCTTATGATTGGCACTAGTAAGTCACAGTGACCAGCACAAGGCACTGACGTCCACAGAGAGACTGGGTCAGATGGAGATAGGACGGGAGAAGAGCAAGCTTACAGAGGCTGAGCAGCTCCAACAGGAAATAGGCCTGAAAGGCTATTCTTTTCTTACCTTCAGAGCCTCACAATTAAGGTGCAGTCATTTTATAAAGTCTATTTTATTGTAGTGCAATGACAAGGATAAGACAAAGATTTCCCCCTCCCCCCCCCCCACACACACTAAGTAGGATCTCAGCCCCCCCTCCAAAAAAACCCATAAAATTTCATGCACAACACACCATTATTTTCAGACAAGTCATTTCCATGAAGTTCTCATTTAAAATGATAAAGCTGGAATTCTGTACAGCTAGAGTTTAGAGTTAAGACAAGATGGGACATTTGTTATAGAGACACCACCTTTATGTAAATAAATTGTTTTACATTAGTGCATGTACGCATAAGAGGATTAGGTTTGATAGTAAAGAAAGCAAGATAGACTGCAGAGTGCCTAGATAACAAGAAAAAAAGAAAGAAAAAAAAGGAAGGTGGTGTCAGGAAGACCAAGGGCAATACAGTTAAGAGTTGCCCTGGTACTGCTTTAATTTACTTCTGGTTTTCAGTTGACTTGTTTGCCTAACAAGGGGCAGTAAACTTGCTTAAACTAATCCTTTTCAGGTTTCCTGCTAACTGAAGTCTTCTGTCTTTCCCCACTCCTTGCATCTAACACCAACAGTACGCAAGGTGTACATTTTCCATGCTTA
The DNA here is from genome assembly GCF_002925995.2 of Terrapene triunguis. Classification (NCBI taxonomy): domain Eukaryota; kingdom Metazoa; phylum Chordata; order Testudines; family Emydidae; genus Terrapene; species Terrapene triunguis. Next base: position 13,074,464 of record NW_020664483.1, on the reverse strand, counting down.
GTGAGATACCAGCTTTATTTACATGCCAGCTGTTTGCAGAAAATTCCTTCAAGTTACAAAGAATCAGCGATATGAAACCAAACAGACAGTACAGGGGTCAAGAATCCAACCAAGAACTAAAATAAATTTTCTTTTGAGCCACAGCTCTATTCACTTCAGCCAACAGAAAACAGGTGTAGGAGATACAGGATTGTTCAAGTTCTGTTGAAAGGAATAGGCCATTTCAGCTCATGAATGGTAAATAAGAGGAAATCAGTAGAAAAAACTCAAACTTTCAGTATAGGTTTGCTTTACAAACATTCAGATTGCTCAACGGAGATTCTATAAGTCTCATTTGGGTGGGCTCGCACTTGTGATGTCCATTCTGGGGGCTTGGCTCTGAGCTTTGGCCGGAAGGGGTCCAGGATCAGGTGGTCACCAAGGTTACTCAGATCAATAGAAGATACAGGCAGCTGAGACTGTGCTGAAGAAGGTGTTCCACTTGCAACCGGCTCCTCAATACAAGCCTTCTTTGTGGGTCTTTTCCTGAGTATTGTGCACAGACTGCTTGCCACCACCACGAGGATGAAGATGAAGAATACTGTAGTACCTACCAGAATTTCCAGGTAGCTGAACAAACCGCCAATACCTAAAAAGAAAGATGACAGTCATATTCAGCCTCACACCATAGTTTATGGGTCTTGTGTTGAGAGGCTAACTTCAGGTGGGGCTTTTAGTCTGAAGGCAAATCACATTCAGAATGACCCTACACTGCAGTCACTCTAGCTAAGCCTTTCCAAAGCCGGGTGACGTAGGAGCCAAAGTCCTAGTGACTTTCAATAGCTTACATTCCATCTTCAAAAGTGACTTTGGAACTATTATTGCATGCAATGTTGTGGCAGGTCTCAGGATATTAGAGAGAAGGTGGATGAGGTAGAAGTTGGTCTAATAAAAGATGTTACCTAACCTACCTTGTCTCCCTTTGGAGACATTGAAAAAAATATATGTATGGGACTTTGACTTATTAATGTTTACTCATTAATTACATGCACCTTTGAAGCAGCTGCTCTATGCTCTGCTATAGCTGCAAAAGTCCAATTGCAGATTCTTACTGTGATATATGTTATGTAGTCTGGGACAAAGGCAGTCGTCTCCTCATTTCAATCCTCTATCTGGCAGAAGAATTTAGACCTATGAATGGTTTCCAGACCCAGCATAATGTTTTATTCTGATTCTCTTAATGGGGTAGAGCCCCAGTAGCAATACCAGCAACACTTACAATCCATTACAATTTGAGACACAATTTATCTACCGTGTTTCCCCAAAAGTAAGACATCCCCCGAAAATAAGACCTACTTCCAGTTTTGCCTCTCGCTGTAATATAAGGCATCCCCCGAAAATAAGACCTCCCCGCTAATAAGGCCACCCCGGAATATAAGGCCCCGAAGCTCCAGGAAAAATAAGACCTCCCCTGAAAATAAGACCTAGCGCATCTTTGGGAGCAAAAATTAATATAAGACACTGTCTTATTTTTGGGGAAACAGGGTATTCTAGTTCTCATAGGGGAGAGAGGGGAGCTGACCTGGTAGCACATGGGCATTGATTTCAACTGCCCATTTATTCCCTACAAGTCCCACTGAAATGTTTATAGTACATTTTGTTCTCCTGTTTATTTTGAATTTCTCCCCCAAAACTAATAGAAAAAGGTAGTTTGGTTATAACTAGAACTGGCTGAATAAAAGGATTCATGAATATTTGAATATGGGCACAATTTCATTTGCCTTGTGTTTTGGCAAAGGCATGTGAAGCCAGCTTGTTTTGTTAAATGGTTTGGCAAATTTTTATAAACATTTCAGAAATCAATTAATTTGAGAAGAGTTAGCTGACAAAGGAAGGGCTAAATTAACAATTTACAACTAGTCAGAGGGGATTAGATTAACTCACTCTAGTTATAATCTGACCCACGATTTGTGCCATCTGGCAGGGTTGCATAAGGCAAAACAAAGAGTTGTGTACACACTGGAAGAATCTGAACCCCTTTCTTGCCGTCATCTTCAAAGTTCCACTAAAATATGAACAATTCCAAGGCAATGTGGGGTAGTGATTAGGTCACTGGTCAATTCTTTTGTAAACCCATATGCCAAATTCAAGTTGTAACTCTGCAAGAATGTAGGAAGACGAGTCATAGCAAGTAGAGCTCTACAGCAGATCTAGGAGGGGGAAGGATTAGACATGTACTTGTCATAATTAATGGAGTGAAGCCAGTCAGCCCAGGACAAACATGCCAAGCAGAGCCTTATTCTGAAAGCCAACATGCTGGATTTCGAAACACTATTTTCATGCACTGGCTACTGCCTCACATCACTGTGCCCAGCCAGCCCTGAAAGTTCTCATGACAATATTGTTCCTCAGCCTGCTCAGTAGAGTGTAGATAGATTTGATCGTTAGAATTTTAAGAGTAAATCTGGTTTTCAACAGCTCAGTGGGGGAGGGGAAGGGAAGAGGAGTCTCTTCTTGACTTATAATTTACCACTAGAGAATTTTGCTCTGAACAATAGCAAACTAAAGGTGTTTTTAAAATGATACAAACCCCTCCGTGGGCGCTCATCCTCACTCTAAGAGCAGCTGATTTCTGTTAGTGTTAGATCTATTAGAAATCAGTTTAAGATAATAAGCCAAAGTAGGAGTTCTACTTTCTCATGGAGAACTTAGAGTACATCTGACACAGCCAGCATTGATAGTCCTTGCAAAGAAATGGGAAAGGTTCCTTGCTCCCTCATCCAGGGCTAGGCACAAAGACTGAATTCTATCAGCAACAGAGTTATTTCTGAATCAAACTTAATCCACATTTAACAAAGTGAAGATTCATAGTGATTATTGTTACAAAGGACTAAAGTCAAGAGATTAGCCACTTACTGTGAGGTACTTGTATTTAAATAGTTTTTGCTACTCATACCTGGTTGAGAGCATTTCACAGTAAGCGTCTGGACATGAACTCCTTTGGCATATGTTGTCACAACAATAATTGTGATTAATTTATTCAGTGGTGTGGTGCCAATATACACCTAGTACTTGTATTTGAAATGGTATTCAAGAGCATGAAGCTGCATATTTAAGATGCAGCACTACTCAAAGAAAGGAGATGAGCAAGTATAATTCTGTCTCCCCTACCGGATTGTGGAATGCGGACGCACAGCGTGCCAGATTTCGTCGGAGAGCGATCTTCGTACTCTTTTTTACAGCGACATAAGTAAGTGCCATCTTCATTGAGGCAGTCAGCCTCATCACCACACATTCCAATTCCAGAGTTGCATTCATTCACATCTGCAATGGAGAGAACAGGTGCAGCAAGTCTGCCGTAGAGCTACACAAGTGCTTCTTCAAAAGGGGATTTCCTTGAAATACCAGTCACCTTGAACTAATGCGTTATTCCCACCTCAATCCAGATTTTTTTTTTTTTTTAAATGTAGAGGCTACATAAGAATCAAGTTACGCATACATACAGTGCTCCAAGTCAACTTTACTCAAGCTCTCCTTTTCCCAAGCCAGGTCTATCATGTTGATTGTTAAGCCTATTACAAGGAGCAGCAGCAGCTTTAAACAGTTCAATAATGCAAAGCACATACCTCTAACTGATAATAAAGCCATCTGCAACTTCTCAGCTCCCATAGATTTGCCAATGAGATCATTCAGTTGAGAATGGAGTAAGACAGACAGATTCCTTTCCTCTGGTTTTAAGTGTAACCAGAAAGTGAATGTTGGTTTTAGGTCATTTGTCCTGCATTAAAGCAAAGTAACTTCAGTTAAGTGGAGAAGAGAAATGTCCATCTGCATATATGTTATTACTGAACTGGGCTCTGGATTCTTCCTCCGATATATGTCTCAACCCTAGAGGGACTACTTCTAAAGGGAGAGAGGAGTTGGTCATTTCCCCTTTCAATTCTTGGTGAGTTGTGACTGAGACCCCCCTCCACATGGAGCTGGATTGAAACCACTAGACTCATTTTTCACTAGGCCACAGACCAGCCATTACACAAAAGCTTTCAGTCTCAACCAACCTTAGCTTGGTTTACCTGATGTCCTAGATGAAGGGGAAAAACAAAAAACACAAACTTGCGCTCAGAGGACTTCTTCTACCACCATGTGTTATAAATTTCAACCAGAAACTGGGAGGGACTTTTAGAATCGTTCTATTTTAATCCACACCAATAAAGCCGCTGTGCAACACTACCTTAGGCATTAATTTTTGCAATCTCATTCCTATGGGATTGCATACTACAACCAATTTGAAGTATAAAAAAAAAGTTTTCCTACTCTAAGGAAAAGCCATATTTGCAATCCAAAGTAGAAGTCTTGCTTGATCACTGGCAGATGGAGGAGGGATAGCAAAGTTAGAGCAGATAACTAGCATCTAAGTTTCCCTTTTATGAAAAATGACAGTTCTAGATAAGACACTGCATCAATTGGATTTAAGTGATTTTGAGTGGGTGTTAGGGGGGGGTCACACAGTCTGCCAGCCATACCTTTTGATTTCCTTCAACTTGATTTCATTGACTTTGCTTACCAAGAGTTTCAGGTTCTTTTGTATCTGCAAAGTAACAGAATGCAGAATGTTGATTTTCATAAGGGGATGACCAATGCTTAGCCAAGTACTACTGTCAAGCCTACTCTAAACAGACTTCCTTACAAAGATAGAGGGCTGTATTTTAGTGGTTCTATAGACGGGGTGGCTGCCTGGGGAAGAAAAGTTAGTCACCAATCTAAGAGGAGTCTTTGAAAGAATATGGGACACCCATCCTCTAGACCAGTTCTCAACCTTTTCTATGCCAGACCACTCCCCACCTTCCTTTAGTTTGGACTCCCATACAGCAATATGGGAAGTTCAGGGGGAATTGTAACCTCCCCTTCCCCCGAGTACCACATCTCGGAAAATATTAAATCCTGTAGTAAATGTGGCAGCTGTTTTGACTACAAACAGTAGGCCAGGAGGATTCTGTACCTGTTTCTTCCTTGCAGTGAGTCAGGCAAGGAGGTGAATGCTGTTAGACTAGCTGTGTTAATACACAACACTGAGGTCTTATCTTCAGTGGGAATTTGCCCAATTCCAGCCATCAGCTAGCTAGCCACTGGAGTGGCTGCAGTGGTGCAAACCCCTAGTGAAGACAACTAAAGCTGCTATCTGCATGGGTGGAACTTACTGGTGCTTGACGCTAGATAAGCTGCACCCACCGAAGACAGCAGCTTTGCCGGTCTACACTAGGGATTTACACTAGTGCAGCTATAGCAGTAGCAAAAGTCAGTATAAATCCTCCATGGAGCCAGTTTATCCAACCTGGAGTATATGACCTATGGCTGGGACTTAAATGTAAGTCCCAGCTCTGAAATGTCCGATTTTAGACACCAGTCCTGTGCGCCACTGAACTGATCAGTTATAACTTCATTCCTATAGAGGAACAGGGTCTCTCTTGAAACAGCCACATGTAGCAGCCTTAAAGGCAAATGTTTGTAGGTCTGCTCTCCTTAAGTTAGATAGTGTTGGGTGGCAGCTACTGTAGCAGTTAATTTCTTCTCAAAAATGAGTGTTAAGGCCATAACTGATCTTACGTTGTCTGAATGTTGATCTTTGTATCATATTCCAATCTAGTCGCTTGTAATTTTATAGTACTTTGAAAATTTACCATAGACTAAGCACGGTCAGAAACGCACGGAGGCAAGACACTGGACTGGACGCTACAGGGTTAGTGTTGGAACAAAATTAGCATATGGTAGCAAGACGCACAGGAAGGGGCATTTAGAAGGTCTCTGGATGTGAAAGCTGGAACAGAGAGCCACAGAGGGACCGTGCACTGGGATGATCTTGTCTCAAGGCAACACATCCATCTTACGTGAAGCTTAATAGATTCCATGAGAGCCTTTTTCAGCTCATCTCCACTACGTGGGATCCATCCCTTGTGTTCAATTTCACTAGTTACTTCAAATAAGACATCTGTCAAAAGAAATAAAACCCAATAAGACCTTAGTAAGGAGCATCAATTGTACTGAATTTAGCTGTGTAATTATGATTTAAGTAACTGTTCTGTTTTGGGGTTGCCAACACACAGCAGGGGAATAGAACCCAGCCAGAAGAGCTAAGCCAAGAACTTTCTTGAATAAGTCAGTCAGTGCCATATTAGGTTGATCCTTTTAGAAGTTGTGCCACAGACAGAACAAAATGTTTGAGACAATCACAAGTTAGGTTACTATTTATGCAGTACTGTTCGTGTTATGCAAGTATTTACACCTTTTCACCCAGAAAGGTTACACACTGTAACTGTAATTTAGAGTCAATCTGTATCCTTCCACTCACTACCAACAAGGCAGTCTCCTTTGGGATGACAAGCTGTTTAACATGATATTTTTGCCTCTTCTCAAGTAAAGCTGCACAGAGGGTGGTTTAGGTAGGTAGAATGCCGCAAGTGCAATTTGGATAGGATGCCAAAGTTAAGACTACCTGGATGCATGTGTGTGTTACATGTATGTTTATTCAATGACATTTACCCTCTTCATATATGAATGGATATTAGAAAAATTAGGATTTTTGACTGTATTTTTGCAGGTTAGTTCTTTGGCTTACTCCTCGCAATCTGACTTTATAGCTTTTTTTTTTTTAAGTTGCTTTTGGTCATGCAAGGCACAGGTTGTTATATCGGTTCCCCAGCTGGACGAGCATCATTTGATTGGGTTTCTGGCTCAAATTCATGGAAAGCAAGTTGACTTTCTAAGAGCATTTGAACACAAGAGATTAAAGTTAGCGGTCTCCCAACAGTCAGGCTGGTAAAAATTTCACACCATTCATAGACTAACAAGTACATGAATACAACTGAAGATAGTTCTTAAGTATCCAGGGAAGATTTTTGCGGTATGCACCCAGTTCTAGTCAATACACCTACTCTTAGGAATCATGCTTTGGGATCTTTTACATAAGGAAGCAAGACTTTTTTTAAAAGGCACAGATGAGATACTAAGCATCCTTCACCCTATCCTTTTCCCACGGAGATCAGATATCTGAGTTATAAATGAAAGTACATCAAATGAAGGTCCATTGGCACACTGCACGAATAACTACTGATGAACGGGCACTAGTTTTGCCATAGTTTTAAAACCAAAACCACACAGCTTGGTGCTGAAAGGTATTGATCCCCCAAAAGCACATTCCACTAGACACATTCCACTTTAATAAGCTCTCTCATTGCAGGCAAGTCCTACTTACTGGACCTCTGCTCCTTTGGAGTTCAATGATAGCTGTCAATTCCCCAAAATGGAGTCAACCTCCTAAATATAACTGAATTAGGGAGCTCTAGGGAAGATGGTCTCCAAATGAGGAATAAGCAACAGGAGCAGATAAAGTCACAAAAGGAGGGAAGGAGAGAAATTGTTTCCACGGAGACAAAATGTCAAAGGAACAAGTTGGTTGCTAATGTCACATACAGGCTTCCCTTCTCCTTCCCCGTCACCCCCAGAGGCATCAGCTGATTTTTATTAGTTATGGAGTGCATTGTATTCTGCTGTAATATACACCATATAATGACTAAATATGAACAATAAAATTAAAAACCCTGACGAGTCTTCAGTTGTTATAATTTATGACTATTAGCTGGAAGCAAGTGGTTAATTTCCCCATCTTTAATCTGGTTTCTGGTCAAATGTTAAATGCTCGTCTCATGTTTCAAAACCTCACCCATGATAAAATGCTTCCCCTGCCCAAGTCAGTTACCTCCAGGATTGTGCTGAGATTCCAACATGGTATCATTTTCAAGAGATGTGAAGATGGACGCCATATCTGTCAGGGTGAAAGAGAGAAAAGCCAATTTGGTAGCCGTTGAGTAAGGCTAAAAGGGAAGAACACAGTTTTACTATTCAATTATAACTTTATAAAGTATCACTAGCACAAATGGCCCTTCTATTAAAGAATAGGCCTAGTGATCAGGTTACAGTCTGAGGTGCTTCTGCAGTGAAGAGTACTGAGATGGTCTTAACAAAAAATACCACCCAGACAAGTTACACACTGAAAGCCTGAAAAGGTTTTCCAGTGTTCCTTTGAACTAGAGTCTGGTACTATGCGCTGGATCTTCACAATGAGAGGCCAGTAAACTAAGGGCATGTCTACTCTGCCCCACAGTTTGGAATCAAAGAGAGTTAGTGCAAACTCAGGACCTTTACATTCACACCCGCAGCATCCACATGGGGGAGCTACAGCATAGCACTCTGGTGTTCAACTATTCACACTCCCTTAATCCAGACTACAGGGCAGCATAGGCATGCTCTAAATTCTTTCCCCACCTCACGAAGTGGCAGGAGTGTTCAAAATGTTGGACTCTAGTGAACCTCCACTTTTAAGACGTCAGTTATAAAGTTTGGTAGGGAAAATAAACCCATCAGTTACAAACCAAACCTGTGGATTTGGAGGCAAGTGAAAGAGTGGGTTTTAGAGGAGGTGAGGCAAGAAAAAAAGCTGACAAATGCAGACTATTGCAGTTTTAACTGTGGAGAGAGTGTACGAATCTCAACAAATATGGCAGAAATGTAGGCCCAAGTCCTGTGAAACACTATAAATGCTGAGAGAAGAACATGGGCCTAGATGTCTAGTGCATAAAAACTTTCCTTCCTCAGATACAGCGAGGCACAGAAGAGGTGTATAGGGGGACATGCTGTTTACATTCAGAGCAATGGGGGATGATGAAAATCTTCATGTCAAGTCATCCAACACTTCCCAAAGTTATTTCTGACCCTGACAGGAAGCATCTTTCTGAAGCACTAAAAAAGCCACACCCATCAACACTAGGAACCCTGTCTTGTCTATTGCCCTAACAGGACCATATATCTGCCAATCCAAGTAGATAATCTAACCATATAAAGTTTGCTTAATTAGAACAACTTACCAAAGGAATCTTTTTCCTGTTCTATTTTCAAGGATGCAGTGTCCTTTGATACTCCACCAGAAGAGGCATAGGAAGGAGGTGATTTTGTGCTCATGATCAGTGGAGGTTCTGTGTCTTTGGTTACTGGAGTGCCAAGATGTGCGGTAGCAGCAGCTGTCTTTCCCAACAGGCCACTTCTGGTGCTTCTCGGGAGAACAGGTTTGAATTCAGTAGCAATGGTCTCTGCATGGTAACTGTTAGAGACATCCAGTGTGTTGTGTAGGGCTACAGTAACCAGGATGGACTCTGTTTTGAGAACTTTCTTAGGAGTTCCCAAAACAAGAGGCTCAACATTAAGTTTAACATTTTTGAGGGCAGAAGCTGGCTTCATGTACAGATCACCGTTGTCATTTTCCTTTCTGTGTGTTTGACGTTCACTAGGACTTTCTTTAATTCTTCTCTCCAAGTTCATCACATGCTGTAGCTGACCAGTTACTTCTTGACCATCCCCGCTCAGCCCTGTATTAGACTGGAAGTCTTCCACAAAAGCAGCAGGATGACTGGCCACTCTCTCATCGTTCACATGGTTTAACTGGAGCATCTCTCTGTCTTTGATCGGCGCAGCTCTAAAGCTTTGAGAAGAGGTCGTTCGAATGTTCTGCTCTTCCCATGTGCCCTGCAGAGATTGCAAGCCATGATGAGGAGTAGGATGTCTATGCACAGCTTGTCTTCCAACTGGCTGTAGGTCTTCCATATTAGTTGGTCTCCAGAGAGCAGCTGAGCTGTGCTGTGGTCCTACTGACTTTGTTGTTTTGACACTTTGCATCTCCACAGATTTCATGGGCTGCTTTAAATGCAGAGTCTCAGAGAGCAGGTTCGAGTGGATTGTTGGCCTGTCCATAAGTTTACTGAAAGCAATAGTTTGCTCTTTTGCATTTTGGATGTTTAGCCTCAATATATTTAATGCTGGTGTTACCATTAGAAAGTCAGAATGTTTTTCTTCCCTACTGTTTTCATTACCCAAAGATTTCATAAACTGCTGCCACTTCAGATCATGAGTTCTGAAGGTCATGTTGTCCATGGCTTTTAAGAGAGGGATGTGTGTGTTGTTCCCAAGAACAAACCTTAAGAAAGTTTCTAGTCTTGTTGAGCTTCCATTTTTGCCCCAACCTTCTTTGTCCAACGTAGGCAGCTTGTTAAGCAGTTGATTTTCATTATGAGCTGTGCTGGTCTTTACAAAATCCAGAAGACCTCTGTAGTGTTTTATGGGTGATTTAGGGTAGAATCGGATACTTCCATACTTAGTTTTCCTAGTTGTTTTCTGAACTGGCTCTTGAGGAGCTGCAGTATCATTTGTAGATGTTGAAGTTTCATAGTCTTCGAATATATAATACTGTCCTTTGAAATATTTGCGTTCATGGTTTAAGGAATTGCCCTTGGACAGAAACACAACATGGACAGCCAAAGCCTGAGTAGCAAAGATCAGAGTACCTTGGTTCTTACAAGCATAAACTACTTTTCTTTCCACACTTGACAAGACCCCTTGAAAAATTATTTTATCTGGGTTTTCATCACAATCTTCCTTCCCCTGAAATCCCTTTATGTAAATCAGGATGTGTTTTTGGGGGCCTGCCCAAATGGTCCAGTTGCACCAGATGTTGGTTTGAATACCACTACGTGCTGATGGGGAAAATGTCCCAATTTCATCTTTCAAGGTGACGTGGCAACTTCTTATAGGAATATACAGCAACAACCAAGGTAGTTCTGGCACTGAGGAAGGAAGGAAGGATAATGCAGGGAAGGAAAAGAAAAATCAGTAATATCAATCTTCATTCTAGAAACTTTAACAAAACAAAAAACAAAAAAACAAACCTTGTTTACAAGCAAAGCTGATTCCTTCCATCATAGGAAGAGACCTGTCTGAGTGCATTCCTACTGCTAGGTTGTTTTTCTACCCTCTCTTGCTTTAAATTGTAAAAAGAGTTTAGAGAGGGAGTAAAAACTATTACTGGGGCTCTTGGTTAGCTATGCAAACTGGTATGACTCTGCCAGTTCTATGCACTGTTTTTTCAGTTACCACTTCCTAATTTTGAGGAAAATTCTAATGGTTAGGGATAGAGCTGGTCAAATTATTCATTATGACTAGACACAAGTGGTCAGTCTAATTGTTAATGGTTTCCACCAGCTCTATAGTTGGGCAGACTGCTGGGTAAATCATTTGCTTGGTTAACTGAAACAGTCAAGTTACTCAAATATTTGCTCTTCAGCCAGCTCCACTTAATGTTGGCAATATCCACCAAGAACCATGTTAGCTGGATAGCAAGAATCTGTCCCCTAGGTCATCAGGATCTGGCAGTAGCAAAGAGGTTTAGTGTAAGAAACTTTGCCACTGACACCCAAGACAGGACTGGTGAGGAACAACATAAGTTCAAAAGAGTCTCTCACTCCCAGGATTGATGGGACAATGAGAAGTCTGCAGAGGGGCGGGAAGCAAATAGAGCTCATCAAGCACCCTTTTTGGTGATCACAAGAGGGCATAAATGATCATGCTTCCAGTAATGCCAGTCACGAGTCACAAGAACACTGGGGTCCAAAATTAGATTGCAGAGAGAGAAACAAAGTTGTTATTCTATTAGAACCAATCAAGATGGGCAGTCAAAAGGGGACACGATGCCCTTCGGACTAGTGGGTAAGAGGAAGAATTTTGGCACATGGGCTGCCTAGTTGTTACTAAATGAAACTCGAAACCACAACTCCCCGACTGTCCCTTTAGACCACAGCTAGGATGCCAGTTCCACAATCCCAATCATTAGAATTCCTAAACTAGATTGCATGTTAGTGCAAAGAAACCCCTATTTTTCAGATTTCTTTTGGACTCATCTGCTGAATTGATCAGCATTAAAAATAATTAGAAGCCAGTAACTGCATACTTTGCACAGCAGTTGTAAGCATTCAGCATCAGATGAGTGTACAGAAACTTCTAATTCAGTATCAAATACTGTATGCACGCTGTAGAGTACTGCTAATGTAGTTACAACAGCAGAGGGCTACAGAATCCACAGTATCCCCCACTCCTGAACCCAGCCATATGGTTGCTCACGATTTAAACCCCAAAAGACAGCAAGATTTACCGAGATATACAGTAAATGTTAAACATACCAATATAGTTCAGGAGGACTCTTGCTTCTGAAGTTGATGCATTCTCAGGTGCGCGAGCAGAAGACGATTGGACAGGATGTGAATCTACGCTCTCTTTCGGTGCCAGTTTCTCAGCTGGAGTCAGAGCGTTCCTATATGCAGTAGCAGAGCTCGGAGAGGCTCTGCTCCACTCAGTGGTTTGCTGCACTTCATGAGGTTTTGTGGTATCTGGGAATATTTGTTTCAGTGTTGTGTTACTCATCTCCTTTACAGGTTCAGTCAATTTGACTTTAGAATTCATGGCTATGTGCTCCAGAGGTGGAGTAGCCCTAGTGTTAGAGGTCATAAGACCATTTTTAAACATTAGCTCATTTTGCTTTACTCTATTCGTCCTTGTTACCACGAAGGGTGTTTTAGCGAGGTACTCAGTTACTGGAGAAAGTTTACTTGTATGGCCCTCAGATCCAAGAAGTCCAAGCTCAGGTTCTGGTTTTAAGGCTTGCAGCTGAGCGGTGTCCGAGAAGAAGTTGCCAGCGATGAAGTTTGTGATTAAATTCCTTTCACCGGCCTTTCCAGGTTGTGCAGTTTCTGCCTCATGGATGCCCTCCTTTCTCTCACCTTTTAGTATTGATTGTTGGACACCTATTTTCCTTTCTTGAAGAAAGAAATTAAGGGACGGTGTTGTACTTGGGAGGGCATGTCTATGTTCTGTAGCAGCTGGAGCCCCATAGCAGTCATGGTGTGGCTTTGAGGGAGGCTTGCCTTCCAACAGGTCCTCCTTCTGAGAAGCTGGATGAAGCAGCACGGTTGTACTTAGAGGGATACGATCTAGCTCTGTGTCAGTGTTGTGACTGCTTTTTGTTCTCCAATGGAGCTCGTTTTTAAGTGCAGCTGGAGGAAGAGACGCTTCTCTACTTGGGATGACAGGCTCCAGTTCCATAGCAGCCAGAGGAAAGGTCACTTCTGTCCCCTTCCCAGGTACAGGCCTCAGTTCTGAGGCAGCTGGAGGAAGGGATGGTTCTGTACTTAGGAAAGGGGTGACAGGCGCCAATGCTGAGGTGACAGGCTCCGTTTCTGTGGGAAACACAGGAAGGGACACTTCTGCGCTTGGGAAGAGGAGAGGGCCCAGTTCTGAGGCAGCTGGAGGGAGGGATGGTTCTGTATGTGGGAAGGGGATGACTGGCTCCAGTTCTGTGAGATGGACAGGAAGGGAGGTTTCTGTACTTGGGATGAGCTCCAGTTCTGAGGCAGCTGGAGGAAGAGAAACTTCCGTACTTGGAACAGGCTCCAGTCCTGTAACCAGGCCCACCTGCTGGCTGCTTTTCATGCCCAAATAGAGCACCTCTGACACATTTACCTTAGCAGCTTGATGCAGGGACACTTCTGTACTTGGAAGGATGCTTTCTAGTTCTGTAGAAGCAGAATCCACAGGTTGACTACTTTGGAGCTTCAAGTGGTGCTCACTGTCTGACAAACCATATGGTGCTGCAGTAACCAATGTGATTTTTGGCTGGTCAATGACTTCCATAGAACTTTCCAGAACAGAAACATCAAGAGGGTTAATATTTTTGAGGGTTGTTGTTCTCAGATCCAGTTCAGTTACAGAACTATCTCCACTGACCCTCTGAGTAGAACTTATTTGGTAACTTCCAGCTTTATCCGTTCCCCTTGTCTCAGGCTGTGACTGATCACCAAGCACCACTTGATCCTGACTGGTCATTCTGAGGCTAGGCAATGAACCTTTCACAAGGCTATCACCGTGACTGCTCATCACCTGATAAGCCAAGATGTTTGACTGCAAAAGATTTTCATCATTCACCAAGGTAACCCTGCTGAGACTTTGGGAAGGGGTAGAGCCAATATTCTTGTCGCCTATGGTTTCCACTCTGTCATGGGCTACAGAATGTGAATATGAGGCCAGGACAGGGTAACTTAGAGGTGTTGGATTTATATTCAGTTGTAAATCTCCCATATTAGTTTGTGTCAAACTAGTGAGTAAAAAGGACATTTCGCTCTCTGGTCCTTCTAACTCTATAGATTTCAAGGGTTCAATTAGATGAGAAACACTTAGGTAAGGAGTCTCAGAAAGAAAGCCTGGAAGACTTTCTGGCCTGTACACCTGGCTAAAGTCCACCAGGACTTCTTCACACTCTGAGGGTCTCAACTCCCAGATATCAGGTGCCGCAGTTTGGGGTAGTCTTCCAAAAGACTTTCCTATGCCAAGACTCTTTTCTTTGTCCATTGATGTTGTAGACAAGCTGAGAGACTCCAGCAAGCTCTGAGCTTCTGGTTTTAAAAGTTGAGTCTTTGCACCATGCTGAGGTATAAGCTGAAGAGAACTTTCAAGAACTGTGACATTTTGACCTTCACCCCCTACCTGTAATAACCCTGTGTTATTAAGTACAGTTGCCTTGTTAAGGTTTTTGTTAAGATTCTCAGTACTTGAAGCTGTACTAATGTTTGTATCATCCGAAATCTCTCCATGGTATATTACTGATACTTTGTTAGATCTGGGAGTGCTGTGACTAGTTTTCTTTGATTTTGGAATAGGGGCTTGAGAAACTAAGATATCTTCAGAAGAGGAGTCAATGTCACGGTGTTTGAATATATAATACTTTCCTTTAAAGTATTTGTTTTTAGGGTTTGAAGAATACTTCATCAGAAATACTACATGGACAGCCCGGGCATAGGTGGCAAAGACATGAATCTTCTTGTTCCAACAAGCATAGATGACAGTGTTTTCTACTAATGAAGAGACTCCTTGAAATAGGATTTTATCCTCATTTTTGTCACAGTCCTCATCGGTCATAAATCCTTTGATATAAATGATTATGTGTTTTCTGGAGCCTGCCCATATGGTCCAGTTGCACCAAATATTTAGCTGAAAATGGTTGTATGTTGGAGGAGAAAACTCCCCAAACTTTTCCTTCAGGACTCTATGGCAACTTCTCACAGGGACATACACCAACACCCAAGGGAGCCCAAGCTCTGGAAGACAAGAGGAGAGAGAGATTCAAGCTGAAGCCTTCCCAGAAATAAAGGGTTTCCCTCCATCTCAGAAAGATTTCCATCCTCCTGCTTCATACAAAAAGTGTTCACCCTCCCCTGCACCTTTCCCTGCAGTGACCAGGTGTATTATAAAACTCCATTACACTAAAAAGACCATGCAAGTAATTTGATAGGAGCCAAGGCCCAGACCCCCAGACTCATTTAACTGGGTTAACTCCCATTGAAATCAATGGGCCAAGCAGCTAAAAAGCCTTTGAGGATCTGGGCTCAGCTGCTGTGGCTTGGGAAGTAGAGAGAGGTGTGAAAATAAGGCCATGTCTACACTAGCCAGCTTACAGCGGCACCGCTGTACTGATGCTCTCTCATGTAGAGACTCTAGGCCAATGAGACAGAGCTCCCCCATTGACATCATTAATCCACCCCCAACGAGTGACGGTAGCTATGACAGTGGGAGCAGCTCTCCTGCCAACATAGCACTGTGCACATTACTGCTTATGCTGGCATAATTAATGTCATTCAGGGAGGTGGAATATTCACCCCTCTGAGCAACATAAGGTTTGCCGGCATAAATGGTAGTGTCAACATACACTTACCGCTAAAGAAAGTCTTAGGCTAACATGGGTGGGGCTTGAGTTACCAAAGACGTTTTATAGAATGATCACACCCCAGAGTGCAGCTCTGAAGCTTTCCAATTCATATATGAAGAGGGAAAGTTATAGACAATCCATATCTAGGTTTATTGTGATTTAAAGAAAAATTACCTCCAGTCTTGGGACGGTTCTAAGAATGACTCATTTCCCAGCTGTACAAAACTTTAAGAGCTAGTCAGGTACTGGGAGGTCAATAAGGTTAGAAATGGAATCAGTAAGCAGTGCTCCATATGATCCAGTGCTTCTCAGGTAACTTTGAGCCAGATATTTTACTTTTGGGGATAGGAGATTTGGACACTGATGGCAGGAACTGATAGCATCTAGAAGCAAACAGTGAGAGAGCATGTCCCCCTGCCTCGGCCAGTGCACGGCTGAATCGGGAGACAAGTTACCCAGTGCTTTTTAATATGAAAAAATGTCTGAAGAGCAGGTTAAAGCTATCTTACTGCCTGGAGATGCTGCTGCAACTTGCAGATTACCGAGCAACTATATTTGGCACATCCAAATTTACCCAGATCACTATGGGACCTTAGATTCCAGTGTAGCTGCAAATGCTATTTGGATGCACCACGCATTCGAGGGAGACGTGCCTTTTGTCACATGGACTGCAGTTAAGCTTTTTTTTGGGAGACTGCCTAATCTATATAAACTTCTGCTTTAAACGTTCACAAACAAATGAGTCTTGGTGAATTGCCACTTGCATCGTCAGCATTAGCCAAGGTCATAAAAATGCAGTTCCACTTAAGTTTCAAAGGTGTCACAAAGGCAAACACAATCCACTAGCAGGGACGTGGTTAACATGTGCTTACGCAAACACATCCATGTATACAGGCACCAAAGAGGCAAGTGCTATTAAGGCATAATTTTGTTGAGCAAGGTAGCTTTACAACTGCCTCAGTGAGTTTGTCAAGCCCTTTGACAAGAAGATGAGGCAATCCATTAAGTCTTTCCTATCTCTGCGCCTACAACTGGGACATTGAACCCTGTTTGATTTGAACGCTCCATATCTAATTGCATTCCTTTGACACAGCATTACGCGGCCATAAAAAACAAAACAAGCACTGCATTGCATTCCATGGCATTTGAGCATTTGTCAGAGTATTTTCCAAATTAACTAAGGTGAATGCAGTGATGCCATACTGCACGTACTGGTGTAGAGAGCTAAAGAGGGCAATATATACACACACACACACACACACACACACACACACACACGTACGTATTTTTGCCCCTTCCTACACTGGTGTCTCCCCTTTAACGAGCAGTAGCCGCTTCCCAGAGGAGGAGAAATCAGTGACAGAGTCTAAGTGTAATTTGTTTTATTTACATTCATACACCAGTCCTGAAATGAGATGGCCAGACACGCATACAGGGAAATCCATTCTTCAGGGAATCTCAGCCCAACACCAATACCCCATTCCTAAGAAGCAGCTTTGCCTCAAGAAGATCCCAGCAGAAAAGCAAACTCTCCTGCTGCTTGCACAGCTCTCCAGGGACCCTGCCTCTACACAGAGCCTTGCATAACAAGTAGCAACACCACAGCATCTCTTCTAGGTTTCAAAACTTGCTCACACAGCAAAGAACAGTATTGGGAAGACTAGAACAGCACCACTTGGTGAGGCCTGCCATAAAATGATGCGAGGGGAAGATTTATTTCTGATGCTATACTTACACCAGGATTCATAATACAGGAGCTATAGAACACGCCCAGTAGAGGGGGAATTTTTTGGAGCAGATGGCCCAGTAACTGACATCAGTTCAGTAGTTTTGGGGAATTGTTTCCCACTCCTGGTCCTCATCATTTTAAGAGGGGGTAATCTAGCTAGAAAGCCATTAGATTTTGGTGAAGAAAAAAAAGGGGTTAACTAGGAGTGGTAGAAAGAGGCTAACTCAATGAACTGGAAAACCCATCTCCTGTGCAGGAAAAGGTTCAGCCTTTGCCATAAAAAGTATCTTGAAGAAAGAAGGGCCCATGAGGCTTACTGTATGTTCAACCTAGAGACCTAGGGTTGTTTTTTTCAATCTGGCTCTGCCACCTGACTTACTGATTGTTTGAGGTAATAGTATTAGCTGCAGTTAAGCATTTCTTCCTTAAGGTACCAATTTTCCAACAAGAATCTCTGAAGTGTTTTGTAGCTTGGGGGTGGAGAAAGGACTTTTCTTTTCCCTAGCTCTTGATGTAAGGTACCCCTAAATACCACTCTGCAATATGTAGGTTCTGCAACCATCTTTATTGCTGCTGGCCTTTATTCCAAAGCTTGGGGAATGTGCAAGTTTTGGACTTAACTGAAACCTTACTTGGCCTAAACAATAATGGTGTAGTTAAAAATTAATTCTTACCTGGTTTCACCTGCTGAGACTCTTGCAGGGACCGGTTTGCCTGTAAAGAAAACAGAGAGTTAGTTCTTGTTACAGGAGAAAGGCACTGTGAAGGTGTTCACAGCTTTCTCATTACTCGTGGTCACTTTAACCAAAACCTTGTAGCAGCTGATCACTACCTCTGCCAGGGTTATAGAAAACTAGCTTTGATGGTTTCTAGTTTCCATCTGTGGTGTATGAGGAATAGAGAGGAAAGTGGGATTTATAGAGGAACAGAGACAGAATACTGCATTATGGGGACAGGGGGGGGGTCTACATATTTATGCTCAGGACAAACCTTCTATTGTTCTCTAGTACTTACCCTCTCTTCAGTTTTAGTCACATTGGGGCTGGACTTCACTAAGTCCAAGTGAACCTGCTCATTAAAGACCTGTCCCAGGGAAGAAAAGAACAGAAGGAGTGGAAATACTGAGAAAAGCAAAGGTTTCATGGCAAAGCTTTACTGAGAACCTACATTAGAAAGAAAACAAACCAAAACTCCCTCCCAAAGAATAAGCAACCAGGTCTCCCCAGACACAGTTAGCATGACAAACTCTGTTACTATGGATTGACTGGTTCATGAGCTCATCCTCCCTCTTTGGAAAATAGCCCCCTTATTATAGAAGGGGTAGGGGGGAGAGGTAACTAACTTATACACTGCCTGTCTACTCAGGTGTTGTCTATTATCTAATCAGAGCTGCCAAGTAGCATTCATTAGGAGAAGGAGAGCTCTCTCATTTGGAATGAACTATAATGCATATTTAAAGAGTCTCTCCGGGTGCTGGAGGATTTTGCTGTGTTTCAATGAGACATTTAAAGGGAGGTTTATACCAAACAAAGACTTTGACCTTGTAAACATTTTTGGCATATGCTTAACTCTACACACCTGAGTAGTTAATGGGGACTAGTCACATCCATACAGTTAAGCAAGTTGGGGGCCAAAATTAGAAAAAAATCAATTAAGTTTTTATAAAACCTACTATAAACATCAGTGTTTTCAATAACATTTTTCAACCAGCTGTCAATGAAAGTTGAGATGTGCATCTTTCCCTTACTGTGTTTATAGCCCAGGCGTGGCAGCATTATGCTAGTGGATGAGAATCTTATCTCATTGTATAAACTGAATGAAGCACAAAAAGCAAATAGCATGAATAGCAATGTTTAAAATTCTTTATCCTGTAATACTCTTAACATGTCATTGGTAACACACAAGGCAATTAGAGTTTTTAATTCCATAGTATCAATTTAAAAGGTCAATCATAATTTTTAAAAAAATCTTTCAAATTGTCACAGCTGATGTTCAGGTAACTGCACATCTCTTTATTCTCATGACAGGACTCACAATTAAAAATCCAGGGTGGTGGCAAAACCAACGTTTGATTTGGTTTTCTTTACAGCAGGGTGTAATTCTTAGAAGGTAAAGCTGATGGCCCTGCTCTTGCAATGAGTTCTGTGTGGGTGGATCCTTGCACTTGTGCACAGCTCCATGCAGGATCAGGGCCTAACTCATTTAGGCCCTTAGTCTGAAAATTGCACCATCTGGGCAGACCTCTGCACCTGCACACAGCTCCATAGACTTCAGTGGAGCTCCACTGGGGGCACAGGGGCTGCCTACATGGAGCTCAGGGCAGGATCAGGACCTAAGCAGTTGTACTTTAGCTCAGGGGTGGTTATATTTCATTGGCAGGCGAAGTGATCCCTGCTTATGGCAATCTGTAAGGTACATTTGGGTCGTTTGAAATGAAAGGCACTTATAATGATCATAACACTTATTAGAAGTCACCTATGAAACATTTATGGTGGTGTAATGATGCCCTGGCCAGATCACCTGCAAGCCTCTAGGTCAGTGGTGGGCAAAGTACGGCCCGGGGGCCACATCCAGCCCTCCAGAAATTTTAATCTGGCCCTCGAGCTCCCGCCGGGAAATGGGATCTGGGGCTTGCCCCGCTCTGGCGCTCCAGCCGGGGAGCGGGGTCAGGGACTTTCCCCACTCCATACGGCTCCTGGAAGCAGGGGCATGTCCCCCCTCTGGCTCCTACGCATAGGGGCAGCCAGGGGGCTCCACACACTGCCCCTGCCCCAAGTGCTGCCCCCACAGCTCTCATTGGCTGGGAACCACAGCCAATGGGAGCTGCAGTGGCAGCACCTGCGGTCAGGGCAGTGTGCAGAGCCGCCTGGCTGCACCTCCTCATAGGAACTGCAGGGGGGACATGCTGCTGTTTCTGGGAGCTGCTTGAGGTAAGCGCCGCCCAGAGCCTGCCCCCCTGAACCCCTCCCACCCTCCGAACCCCTCGGTCCCAGCCTGGAGCACCCTCCTGCACCCCCAATCCCGCATCCCCAACCCCAAACCAGAGCCCGCACCTCCAGCTGGAGCCCTCCCGCCCTCCAACCCCCAATTTCGTGAGCATTCACGGCCCACCATACAATTTCCATACGCAGATGTGGCCCTCGGGCCAAAAACTTTGCCCACTCCTGCTCTAGGTCCAGCTCCACAAAGGTATGCAGGCTCCTAACATCCACTGAAATCAACAGATGTTAGGAGTCTTAATATCTTGTGGTTGTGGGCCCTAGCGCCTATGTTGAAAGGCAAGATCCATTTTCTTGAGCACAGTAGAAGACACATAAACATTTAAGTCAGTAGAGGGGACAAAGAGACACACAATGTTACACTTGTGAAACAGTATTAAGGCTTCTACTTTATACTCTCTGGAGCCTGCAGCCTCTAGTGAGTAATTAGATCAGTCACACTTTCAAGGTGTCGGTACTTAGCCACTAGAGTGTGACTGGACCACACACAGTTGAGCAAGTCTGACATTCCATTCAGCAGAAGGCAACAGCACAAATACACATTGGGGAGGACAAACACAAACGGAACTAAACTGAGGGACAGTAGCCTGTTCCTAAACCCACTGAAATAAATGGGAAAACTCACACTGACTTGAATGGGCTTTGGATCAGGGCCCAAAGCCTGAAATCCTAGTTTGCACAAAATTATTTTTTAAAAAAGAGTTTGCCCAAGTGTGGACGTCCGGCACGGGTTGACTGGGAGTTTTGCATGAATAACGACTGAATGAAGTCTGGGCGAGGATTTCAGGAATTGTAGGAGACAGGATTGGTATGCAAATACAGCTACTTGTTATTCACGCCCCTAAAACAGCAGGCAGCCTATTAAGGAGCATATGGCTTAATTGACCAGTCACACCAACAATCCTTGATTCCGTATGGCTGAAGATGTAGATAAAGCAAATAGCTTGCTAACAGCCCAAAAGCTGAGTGATGTTCTCCTAAATTGTTCATTGGACATTTACAAATAACAAGAAAATGTGTAAAAATCAAAGTCGATAACCCACAAACTGAAAAGGAGGCGACCTTCCCTGGATACATGATTCCACTGAAGAAAACAGACTGCTCTAGTCCTGAGCAAGACTTCCAGCCAGGATCAGGAGGGTTTTCAGTTTCTTAGGCTGCACATTCCTTTCCCCCCCGACTGTTACATTTATTGATAACATCTAAACATGATTGCCATAATGCCCCTTTCTTTGCCATCTTAGTTTTTATCCTAAAGTTGTTTCTCTCGAACTGGCTATCAACAGGACTCTTCTGTGGCCCCGCTCAGTGTTGGCAGCTGTTGGAACACTGGATACAACCGCTGACAGGTGTAGTTCACAGGTGTGTCCACCCAGGACACAAAGGAGGTGGTAGTGATTCTCTACGTGGAGAGACAACGAGGGAGCAAGGATAGAGGAAGGATTAGAGAAACCCTTAGGGACAGCCAAGCAGGGCCGGCTTTAGGAAGTGTGGGGCCCGATTCCAATAGTTTAGACTGGGCCCCGGCGGGGATGACTGACCCGGTGGTGCTCCGGGTTTTCGGCAGCGGGTCCTTCACTGAAATGCCGCCGAAGACCCGGAGTGAGGGCCCGCTGCCGAAGACCCGGAGCGCTGCTGGGTGAGTAAAAAAAAAAAAAGCTCCTAAGTTAGCCACTCTTCTTTAGAGCGCGGGGCACTCTTAGGCGCTGGGCCTGATTCCGGGGAATCGGCCTAAAGCCGGCCCTGCAACCAAGGTCAAGGCTGAAGTTCATATTGTGCCAACCAATCCAGCCTCCCCACCCCCTGCCCCAACCCTGGAAGGGGATTGTTTGGATGCTAAGACCCTGACCCTGCAAAGACTTAGGCATGTGCTTAACTGTGAATACCCCTACTGAACTAGAGCTACTCCCAGGGTTTACAGTTAAGCATGTGTGTAAATCTCACTCAGGGTCTGTGTGCTCTGCTGAAGATGAGGTTTGGTCTCAGGGATAAGGAATTCAGCTACCATGGCTCAGTTTCCCCATTGGAAGGTGTTCGGACTCGGCTTTTCCATTGTGTATATTGCACTAGTTCCCCATTGTGCTGGGCTCTGTACACACATACAACAACAAAACCAGTCCCTGTCCCAAAGACAAGAGCCAGCAGGTGAATGCGTCAGGTGGATGGGGGAGGTACATGGTAACATTGAGGTTATAGCAGTGATCAAAAGTACACTAGCTGTCGAATCATTTTCAAGGCTTTTATAAGCATCACAGCGGAGGTGCGTTTTAAGAGGAGATTTGAAGGAGGATAGTGTAGTGACCGGGCAGATTTTTAAGAACATAACATAAGAACAGCCGTACTGGGTCAGACCAAAGGTCCATCTAGCCCAGTATCCTGTCTACGGACAGTGGCCAATGC
This sequence comes from Terrapene triunguis, assembly GCF_002925995.2. Lineage (NCBI taxonomy): Eukaryota > Metazoa > Chordata > Testudines > Emydidae > Terrapene > Terrapene triunguis. Next base: position 13,051,726 of record NW_020664483.1, on the reverse strand, counting down.
CAGGTGCCCCAGAGGGAGTGAACCTAACAGGTAATGATCAAGTGATCTCTCTCCTGCCATCCATCTCCACCCTCTGACAAACAGAGGCTAGGGACACCATTCCTTACTCATCCTGGCTAATAGCCATTAATGGACTTAACCTCCATGAATCTATCCAGTTCTCTTTTAAATGCTGTTATAGTCCTAGCCTTCACAATCTCCTCAGGTAAGGAGTTCCACAAGCTGACTGTGTGCTGTGTGAAGAAGAACTTCCTTTTATTTGTTTTAAACCTGCTGCCTATTAATTTCATTTGGTGACCCCTAGTTCTTGTATTATGGGAATAAGTAAATAACTTTTCCTTATCTACTTTCTCTACATCACTCATAATTTTATATACCTCTATCATATCCCCCCTTAGTCTCCTCTTTTCCAAGCTGAAAAGTCCTAGCCTCTTTAATCTCTCCTCATATGGGACCCTCTCCAAACCCCTAATCATTTTAGTTGCCCTCTCTGAACCTTTTCTAGTGCCAATATATCTTTTTTGAGATGAGGGGACCACATCTGTACAGGGTGCTCCTCCCATTCAAAAGGGGTGGCCCGGCAGAAAGCACGAAGGAGCTTGTGGGAATATTGGGCTGATGGTTGACAAAGGTATCATTGGTGGAATGGAAGTGGGAGTCAACGACTGAATAGAATATAGGCGGTGATAGGCAGGATGGGGATACAACAGGAAGGACTTTTAAAATAACAAAAAATAATGTGTTTCATGCTGCGGAGAATGGGGAGCCAATGGAGGGATACAAAGGGTTGGGGGAGTGACAAGGTTGAAACAACAAGCCAAGAAGATGGTCTTTGCAGCAGTGTTCAAAATAGATTTGGGCGGGGGGGCAGGGGGGCAGGATGGTATTTGTCAAAGCCAGAAAGGAGGAGGTTGCAATCAGCCAGGCTATTCCTGCTTTATAGATAAATATATTTCGCAATCTGTCATTCCTCTTCTATCTTCATTTTTCTGGTCGCTGTCAGTGGATGCATATGTCTGGTTCTTTCAGTTAAAACTTCCATCAGAACCTGGAATTTTTCTGTGAGTGAGATTTCTCCATCCGTAGCTCAGTGGTTTGAGCATTGGCCTGCTAAACCCAGGATTGTGAGCTCAATCCTTGAGGTAGCCACTTAGGGATCTGGGGCAAAAATCAGTACTTGGTCCTACTAGTGAAGGCAGAGGGCTGGACTCGATGACCTTTCGAGGTCCCTTCCAGTTCTATGAGATAGGTATATCTTTGCACTCTCAAAAATATGAATTGTCCCATCTCTTGTGCTTCTGTACTACATGTGTGTCCATGAAGAGGTAACTACTGGTTTTGTGGAGAAGAGCTTGTATGGGTGCGCAGACCCAACATAAAATTTTAAAATTTATATTTTAAATGGGTTTCATCTTGATAAGCTTTAAAGCAACTGTTTTAGAGTTCATAAACTGTGCGACCTATAGCACAGTTAAAAAATAGGAAGTTTTACTGTAATTGGCTTGTTTGCACATTTGTTCCTAGCTTAGTAAATGAGAAAGCGTAGATGATGACATTTATCATAAATCTGAGTTTATTTTTATTTTGCTGATGACTAAATGTTTGAGCAATAGGTTTTTTTTTTGGTTGTTTGGGCTGGACCTTTCCCCAATAGTTATTTTTAGAAGGGTTTCATTTGAATTTTCCATAAACTACTGACAATGTCTTTTAGAGAGACGAGGTGGGGGAGGTAATATCTTTTATTAGACCAACTTCTGTTGGTGAGAGAGATAAGCTTTTGAGCTTCTCTCTCTCATCAACAGAAGTTGGTCCAATAAAAGATATTACCTCACCCATCTTGTCTCTAATATCCTGAGACCAACAGCTAAAACAACACTACATGTGTCTTTTTAGGACATTTGACCCGTGTCAGCTTTCTCAAGCGTGGTCTTCTATGTGTGGATTTTTGATATTTTGGGGGAGTCGAAGACCAATAGTCTCTGTGATATGAAAAATACTGAATATTTTTTAAATTGCTGGCTTAAACATGGTTCTTCCAAGTTGACACTTGCTCACGATAACTTAATTCAAAGTTGATTGGATTGAGTTACATGGTTCCAAGGTAGGCCTTGCAGCAGATTTGTCCAAAGACCTTGGATGGAGGTATTGCAAGGCGGAGTGAGCAAAAATGTTTTCAATGAAAAAATTTCAACCTGCTCTAAGCGAGAGCTAAAAGAAACACTTTGGGCCAATGTCTATGCTGTTGTAAATGGACACAGTCCAAAAGAGCTATGCTCATTTATGCCAACAGAGAGTTTGGCTCTCAATTTTTAGTTGATTATTTTGTGGCTATAGTAGTTACTCTCTTATACACATATGCAAAATGATTCCCTCTCGGGAGACCTCTGTATTACCTACCCCGAGTTAGGCATCAGCTGCAACTCCCATTTCTTTGCTTCATTGCTTAGATGGAATTGTTTTAGGTTTGCAAAATTCAGCGATCTTAGATATAATGAAATATAAAAGATTTCTCAAGAAATATTGCGTAACTCTTTATTGCCTGGATAATTGATTTGACAAACCTTGGTCACCTTGGCCCAGGACTTAGGGCTTAAATACCTTTGAGGATCTTGGCCCTAGTCCATCCTCCTGAATTGTTCCTAGTAATATAGTCATTAGGCTATGTATAGAGTAGTTTTAACATACTAAAGGAATGAGTCTCCAGTTTCCATGCACATGACATAGCTTTATCCACTTTATTATTTAATAGTGTTTGTAATGCCACTAAATAAAGCCTGGCCACATTTTACAGTCTTCAGATTCCAGAAAGAATTAGTGCTTTAGTTTTTTCTGCCAGATAAATACATAAAATAAACAAGCATGATGGTATTTGGAACAGAAATCTACAGTGAAGCTGTTTTCTCGGGGCTTTCCGATAATTTCAAGCAATTGTTCGTCAATAGTCTATTGTTTATTTTCCCAGAGCTGGAAGACCAGGGTCCTCATTACCTATGAGAGGAAGTCATAGAACAAGGGAGAGTCTTGCTTAAAGATTAGCTGTAGTAATCTCTTGAAATTCGTCATATTTACATGCTGAATCATTTTTAATGGCAAGTAAGAAGCTTAACACTTGCATGTTTTCGCTATAAAAAAAAAAAGAGACAGACTGCACATTCTTGAAGAGGACAGTAAGTTGTATAATGGCAATAACCGAGTAGCTCTGTTAGCGAACCACGTAAATATATAGTGCCGGTATACAAGGCCCTGGCTCCAAAGCAGAACTGAAACTGGTACGCAGTGGGTTATTTAAAGTCTGTGTTCCTTGCTAGGAGGAATATCTGTTTCTTTTCAGCTCTGATCTGTTGGCAAAGTCAGTCTGAAATGAAGACTGTTGAATGCAAGCAAAAAAATTGTTGACAGAGCACCTACAACAGCGGTTCCGGATGTGGAGAAGTTCCAGGCGTTGTGAAATGGAAGAGCCGCACATGATTAGCAACACAGTCTTGGAATAGCATCCTGATTTGTCAATAGTAGTAGGATATTTTTAAAGGGGGATTTTTTCTTCTATCTTTCTTGATGGGGTAGCCATTTTTCCAGCATCAAGAAAGCTGGGTACAGTGGGTCCAAAACCTACAAGGTATGAGAACTACAGACTGTGTGGAAACCTATGTTATTTGGAAATCTCTTCAGCACAGATATCCATTAAAGTAGAGCTGGTTGCTAAGCTAATAATACCAACTGTGATGAGCTAGATGTTAGCTCAGAGATTAGTTTGTAGCTACAGGATGTTTACAGCTCGTTAATGTAATTTAATTTGTGCTAGTTTCACAACTCACTAGTCAAAAATCATACACCAGATAACAGCATGAGGGATGGGGAGGACTGGCTTGCTTTTAGGATTTGAAATATAATCCACAGTTTTCACATCTAAAGTAGTGGTTCAAATTTGGCCTGCGTCATAAATGTCTGAAAGCTGTTTTATACCATCAAGTGACCTGCAATGTCATGAGTGAGATGAGAACCCTAATTGTAGTGGGAAAACTGCTGATCTGCCAGATTTTTGCCCAAAAACTCACTAAATGAGTCAATGCAATCCAGTCACTGATGCCAACCCACAAATAGGCTATTTACAGAGAATAGTGTGGAAGCTGCTTGTGTGTCCCCAAGTGCTTGTTTGTGGGTCTCCGGGCCAACTGGCTAAACTATGGGAACAGCGGACTTAGCCAACTAATAGGCTATTATGCAGAAAAGAGAGTGGCTGGAGATCCCACGCCCAGCTGCCTAGGTGTGTTGCATTGATAGAAGCAATTCCAACGCGAAGTGATGCAGAGGCACTGTGGGTAATGGCACAGGAAGGTAGTGCTAGGGCAAAGTACAAATGGTCAAGTGAAGAGACTTTTTAAAAGCCTGTGGGAGACAGCCTGAAAGAGGATTTGGGGGAAAGGAGCACTGAGCATTCACGACAGACCTAATGGCTTTGGAACCATAAGGCCATTTAATGAAGTTTTAAAATGAATAGTGGTACCCACTCTATATAGGGAAAAAACAGAATTTCCCTCAGTCTTGTAGCTTGGTTCCACAGCCAGTGGAGATCTCTGGTACCTGTCCCCTCTCAGAACACAGCATTGTGGAACACCATAGCAGCATGGAACTGGCCGCTGCATCTTTTACAGGACCAAAATGAATACAAAACACTCCTGTGAGGCAGGTAATTATGTACGATTACTATTTTACATCTGAGGACACTGAAGGTAAGGGACTTGGCCAAGGCCACACTGTATGTGTCAGAACTGGCATTGCATCTTAGGTGGTCTTGGATGATATTCTGAACTGTGCTCAACTCGCAGCCGAAAGAGGGGTAGAGGAAGTCCATGGTGACTTAAGCCAGCCTTGCTCCTCCCCCATCCTGCAGTGCTCCAGCAGCTGTAGAAGTCCCCAGCATAATTTAGACAGCCCTGGGGGCCTGTCTAAGCCTATGCCTACACTACAGTTTATGTCGGTGAATAAACCCCTCCCCCGAGCAACATAAGTTACACCGATATAAGTGCCGGTGTGGGCAGCGCTATGTTGGCGGGAGAGCGACTCCCGCTGACGTAGCTACCGCCGCTCGCAGGGGCTGGAGTAGGTAAGCCGACAGGAGAGCTCTCTGATGCAGCTGCACTGCTGTGAGCTCTCTAGGGTAGCCATTGCCTAAGTTACAACATCCTCCCGGGACTGCCCTATGGGCTGCAATGCTACATGCCTCACATGTCCCCTCTGGCCCCCAACATGCTCCCTACCCAAGAGCCAGTGAGTGAGTCCTCAGAGGGCAACCTTAAAGCAGTCTTCCATAGTGTCTGTATTAAGGAACCCTCCCCCAGCCAGACCCAGGACTTTCAGGGCCCCTTTAGACTGCTCCAGCGATTTTATAGATGGCGAGGGACCACAGGGGTATGACAATCTCCCCCCTTGTCTCCCAGTCCTGTGCTTAGACCAGTAGATCACAAATCTTGCTGTCATATTGCGTAAGATGCCCCACATTTCTGAATTTCCTTTAGGATCCCAGGAAGCAGGAAGAAAGAAGAAGTGGGACCTCTAAACACTGAGGATGGAGTGGAGGTTAAGGATAATTTAGGCATGGCCCAATATCTAAACAAATACTTTGCCTCAGTCTTTAATGAGGCTAATGAGGAGCTTAGGGATAATGATAGGATGACAAATGGGAATGAGGATATGGAGGTAGATATTACCACATCTGAGGTAGAAGCCAAACTCGAACAGCTTAATGGGACTAAATCGGGGGGCCCAGATAATCTTCATCCAAGAATATTAAAGGAACTGGCCCATGAAATTGCAAGCCCATTAGCAAGAATTTTTAATGAATCTGTAAACTCCAGGGTTGTACCATATGACTGGAGAATTGCTAACATAGTTCCTATTTTTAAGAAAGGGAAAAAAAGTGATCCGGGTAACTACAGGCCTGTTAGTTTGACATCTGTAGTATGCAAGGTCTTGGAAAAAATTTTGAAGGAGAAAGTAGTTAAGGACATTGAGGTCAATGGTAATTGGGACAAAATACAACATGGTTTTACAAAAGGTAGATCGTGCCAAACCAACCTGATCTTCTTCTTTGAGACGGTAACAGATTTTTTAGACAAAGGAAATGCAGTGGATCTAATTTACCTCGATTTCAGTAAGGCATTTGATACGGTTCCACGTGGGGAATTATTAGCTAAATTGGAAAAGATGGGGATCAATATGAAAATTGAAAGGTGGATAATCTTTAATCTTTTTATTACTGACCTTGGCACAAAAAGTGGGAATGTGCTAATAAAGTTTGCGGATGACACGAAGCTGTATTGGAGGTATTGCCAATACAGAGAGGGACCGGGAGATCCTACAGGAAGATCTGGATGACCTTGTTAACTGGAGTAATAGTAATAGGATGAAATGTAACAGTGAAAAGTGCAAGGTCATGCATTTAGGAATTAATAAGAATTTTTGTTATAAACTGGGGACGCATCACTTGGAAGTAACAGAGGAGGAGAAGGACCTCAGAGTATTGGTTGATCACAGGATGACTATGAGCCGCCAATATGATATGGCCGTTAAAAAGGCTAATGCAGTCTTGTGATGCATCAGGCGAGGTATTTCCAGTAGAGATAAGGGGGTGTTAGTACTGTTATACAAGGCAGTGGTGAGACCTCATCTGGAATACTGTGTGCAGTTCTGGTCTCCCATGTTTAAGAAGGATGAATTCAAACTGGAATAGGTACAGAGAAGGACTACTAGAATGATCCGAGGAATGAAAAACCTGTCTTATGAAAGGAGACTCAAAGAGCTTGGCTTATTTAGCTTAACCAAAAGAAGGCTGAGGGGAGATCTGATTGCTCCCTATAAATATATCAGAGGGATAAATACCAGGGAGGGAGAGGAATTATTTAAGATCAGTACCAATGTGCACACAAGAACAAATGGATATAAACTGGCCATCAGGAAGTTTAGACTTGAAATTAGACGAAGGTTTCTAACCATCAGAGGAGTGAAGTTCTGGAATAGCCTTTCAAGAGGAGCAGACATATCTGGCTTCAAGACTAAGCTTGATAAGTTTATGGAAGGGATGGTATGATGGGATAGCCTAATTTTGACAATTAATTGATCTTTGACTATTAGCAGTAAATATGCCCAATGGCCTGTGATGGGACACTAGAGAGAGTGGGATCTGAGTTACTACAGATAATTCTTTCCTGGGTGTCTGGCTGGTGAGTCTTGCCCACATGCTCAGGGTTTAGCTGATTGCCATATTTGAGGTTGGGAAGGAATTTTCCTCCAGGGCAGATTGGCAGAGGCCCTGGAGGTTTTTCACCTTCCTCTGCAGCATGGGGCACGGGTCACTTGCTGGAGGATTCTCTGCACCTTGAAGTCTTTAAACCACAAGTTGAGGACTTCAGTAGGGTTTGTTACAGGAGTGGGTGGGTGAGATTCTGTGGCCTGCGTTGTGCAGGAGGTCAGACTAGAAGATCATAATGGTCCCTTCTGACCTTAAATTCTATGAGTCTAAGCAGCTGTTAATTGCTCTGAAGTGCTCTGCCTGGAATTAATACAAAACAAAGGGAAAGAGAAAATTTGCACCGAGTGTTTACATAGGCATGGGTATAGCATTGACACTCACGCTGAACATTTCAATTCTGTGCAGAGATTCAAACCCAGTATAATATACAGTGAGACTAAGGCCTGGTCTACACTAACCCCCCAAGTCGAACTAAGATACGCAACTTCAGCTACGTGAATAACGTAGCTGAAGTCGACATACCTTAGTTCGAACTTACCGCGGTTCAGACGCGGTCCACACGCGGCAGGCAGGCTCCCCGTCGACTCCACGGTACTCCTCTCGCCGAGCTGGAGTACCGCAGTCGACGGCGAGCACTTCCTGGTTCGACTTATCGCGTCCAGACCAGACGCGATAAGTCGAACCCAGACCTTCGATCCCCAGCCGCCGAACTAGCGGCTGGGTGTAGACCAGCCCTAAGAACCTGGAAGGATCACAGAGAAACAGAGTCGCAGCCTTAGGTCCTTTCCACAGCCACTGTGGTATTCTCCAGAAGCCCTCACCCCTTTTATTTTTTACCTTTAAAAATGAAGCTTCTAGCCTTTCTGGATGTAACCCAGTACATTAGCCTCTGTTTGCCAGAAGCTGGGAATGGGCAACAGGGGATGGATCGCTTGATGATTACCTGTTTGGGCTAGATGGACTTTTGGTCTGACCCAGATTGGCCGTTCTTATGTCCACTACTGTCTTGTGGTAGCTGATGAAACAGACTGAAATCACAGCACCAGGAGAGCAGTGTAAGGAAAGGAAAAGAAGGAGCCTAGCCCATTGAAAGAGAATGATATTCTTCACTTAGCAACCTCCACTACAGCTTCCCTATAAATAACATAACTCATAGCTATGTTATAGCTTTTCCCTCCTGTACCCCTCACTAGGCCATAAAATCCTGCACAGTCAGCAAGGAATTGTCACTCTTACTAAAGGAAGATGGGCCACTACAGACACTTAGGGATGGTTGGATGGACGGTGCTAGCTAAGTGCAATATATGGTCTGTAGGAAACAAACTCCGGTCGATAGCTGTATTTTTGCTATGTGATTTTTTTTCTCTCTCTACATTTAATTATGAAGTCGATGCCTCCACTAACATTTAAAGCCCAGTAAAATGCATAGGAAGTGTTGTTCCTTGCTCTGTTCTAAGCATCAGTGATGTTTTGTGATGGAGAAACACAGTATTTCCATCAGGCAGGCAAAGACCCTTGCAGTCAGTCCCCTTTAAGAGCGACCTTTATTTCATGGACCCTTCAGCAACAGAGCAGTGTCCCTAATACAAGAGCCCTGATACCAAAGCACAGCATTCTAATAGAACGGCATGTAGCTTCTACAGTCTAGCACAAGGTGTCACTGTTGGAAACTAGTTGCTTTACTTTAGAACAGCGCGGATCTCTCAGACCCGGCTTAGTATTTTTCCACTGCCTTTCTACCAGCTCAGTGTCAGGAGGGAAAACTCCTTTCTGTTATGTCACTTGTTTTCATTGTATTAAGGGAAATGCAAATGCCCACATTGGCTCATTTTCAGTGGCTATCTTACTCTAGGCCCAGTTCACCTCTGCGCTACTTGTTTTATGCTGGTGTGACTTTGACCGCAGAGGACACCGTGGAGAAGTCAAGTGGTGACTCAGTCCCTATCGGGAAATGATTAGCAGTTGTTTCTGCAATTTGTATGTGTGGTTTGTATTCCTTCCCTTCAACGTTTTGGTTAGTCTGGTGTGATAGTTCTTTCCGTCTGAACAGGTGGAATGCTGTGTGAAAGCTACCGGTGACTGAATTCCAAAGCTAGAGAACAGTCCTGTTTACCTACCTCCCAGGTGGTCGTAAGGATGAATTGGCTGATGGCTGGCTGAAAAGCGCTCTGAAGAGGATCTGTGATGTAGGACAGCTAAGCGGGGGTGCTATTATTATTACAAATCTGGCCAGGGTCTTAGGACCAGACTGTGCATCTGGGAGCTCCCCAGCACTCCCCAACTCATCGTTTTTTAGGAGGATGCAGAAGCCGCTCCTTTGTGCAGCTGATCAGCTCTGCTAGATGGTATGGAAGGGAGCCAGGGTCATAATCCTATCTCCTCCCTGCCTCTTTTAGCAAGACGTGCCCCAAACAGCTCTATCAGGGAGCATCATCTGTGTGGTAAGGATTGTGCACGGGCTGCAACAGAGCCTGTCACATGAGCTGGGGAAGGGTATGTAAGTGGGGAAAAGCTCCTTGGGTATCCGTCCAGGGACCAACCACCATCTGGCCCCTAAAACAATGTCCCCTACAGGCCTCACCTATATATGTCATGGGGAAACCCTGGGAATTTATTGCTGCGACTTTGTTGGCCTGGAGCCGGAACTGCTGCTGTGGCTTCAGCGTGGTAGAGACATAAACAGCCTACTGAACGTTCTTGGAATTTCTGAGCTAAGAGCACAGAGAAAAATCTTTCTCCACTTGGACGCTGCCTTCTGGACGAAAGCGATTTGGGGATCTCGCTCTTATTATTTCTTCAGGGCTTTTCTACCAGTGGCAGAAATGGGAGTAGGGGGAGCTCTCAGTGCTGCTGCCAAGAAAGAGCGGGAGCTGCTGCTGCTCAGCCAGGCCAGGGAGAGGAGGGGAGCTGCTGCTCAGTGAGACCTGGGCGTGGAGGGGGAATTGCTGATCAGCCAGACCTGGAAGAGGATGGAGAGCCAGGCCAGGGAGTGGAAGGGGATCTCCCCTCTGCTCTAAGAGGGGCGGTTGTGTTCTCATTTCCCCCCTCCCTGCTCCCCCTCTCTTAAACCCCGGCTGTCTACGCGTGTTACCATGTAAATCTTACCATGTTGGGATGTGTAGGTGTCAATACCAAGCCACATGACGGCATTTCTGTTTTTTCAGTTTGCTTTTTAAAAACCTAGGAAGTTATTCACAAAAGAACTACAGTAACTCCTCACTTAACGTCGTCCCGGTTAACGTTGTTATGTCGCTGATCTATTGGAGAATGTGCCCGTTTAAAGTTGTGCAATGCTCCCGTATAACGTCGTTTGGCAACCGCTTGCTTTGTCCACTGCTTGCAGGAAGAGCAGCCCGTTGGAGCTAGCTGGTGGGGGCTTGGAACCAGGGTGGGCCGGCAGCCCCCCCATCAACTCCCCGCTCCGTTAAGTTCCCTGTGCGGCAGCCGCCCAGCAGGCTATCAATTGCCGGGTAGTTCAGGTGTCCCTCCGTATACTGCCATGTGCTGCTCCTGCCCTCTGCCTTGGATCTGCTCCTGGGAGCCTCCTGCTTGCTGTGCAGGGGGTGGGGGGAAGAGAGGTGCTGATGTCAGGGTGTCCCCCTCCCCCCCGCTCCTGTACCCCATCTCCACAGAGCCGGGGGACACACACGACAGGGCTCAGGACGGAGGGAGCTTGCTAGCAGCAGTTGCTGTCTCAACTTGCTGATCTACTTAAAAAGGCAATGTACTTAGAATGGAGTCCCCGTATTTAAAGGGGCAATGCATGTCTGTCTCTCTCTCTCTCACACACACACACACAGTGTGTGTCTCTGTCTCACACACACATGCACCACCCAGCACTTCGGAAAGTGGAGGGAGTGGTGCGCTCCAGTGGGATAGCGTGGGTTCATCATCACGTTCAGTGTCCGCAGGGAATGTTTGTAGCCACTGCCATGCGTCTATTGGGTCTCCTCCCTCCATTTGTGCTGCCTTGTAGAGTGTGAGGCTACATTAATAACAATGTGTTAACCCTTGAGGTCTTAGCCGAGTGCTAGTTCATCATTTAGCAGCACGGTACTCCCTGTGAAATATCCTACCCTCTGACTCCTCAACCAAACTTCACAATCATCATTGCTTTCTACATTAAATTGTTTGTTTAAAACTTATACTCTGTGTGCGTGTGTGTATTTATTTATTTATTTATTTATTTTCCTGGAACCTAACCCCTCCACCCCCGCATTTACATTAATTCTTATGAGGAAATTGGATTTGCTTAACATCCTTTCTCTTAAAACAGCATTTTTCAGGAACATAACTACAACATTAAGCGAGGAGTTCATCATCATCTTCATCACTCCCATAACCGCATTGGTTGTTGGGGCACCATCATTGATGAGCAATCAACCAATTGTCTGCACCCCTGACTATTGTGTGTCACTGCTTGAGTCTCGGCGAACTCCATTCCTGTCCACTCTTTTATGTTATCAATCCATCTCTTCTTCTGTCTACCTCTTCTTCTCTTCCCCTGTACTGTCCCATGGAGGATGATCTTGGATAGGCCAGATGATCTTGTTACATGGCCGTACCACTTCAGCTTGTGCTTCTTCACGATCGTCAGGAGGTCTTCATATTACCCAGAGCATTGGGTGATGATGTTGCGGACCTCTTTATTAGGGACGTGGTCAAACTAGGAGATGCCCAGGATTTTATGGAAGTATCTCATCTCATCTCATCTCTAAGCGAGGAGTTACTGTACATTAAAAGGGTATTACTAAAGGTTGAAAAGTCAAGTACTCAAAAGTCAGGAAATGGCAAAAGTAAAGTTGGTTGGGCAGGACCCCTCCTCAAACCTTACTCTAAATAGAAAATTCTTAATTTCTTCATGGGCTTTCCTATGGCACTCACCACTATAATATCAGAATGCTGCACAATTATTAATCCATTTATTTTCACAATACCCCGGTGAGGTGAGGAGGTGATATTGATATCCGCACTTTACAGATGGGGATCTGAGGCACAGAGAGATTGAGGTCAAAAGTGTCCACTGATTTTGATTGTTCAATTTGAGTCACCTAAGACTGATTTTTCAGAGTACGTAGCATTATTTAGCACTTTATACATTCAAAGCATAGCTCCCACTGACTCCAGTTGCAGCTATGAGTGTGCAGCACTTCTGCACCTCAGAGTCTCAAGTCAGGCAGCCAGGAAAGAAGGAACATACAATTAGTGACCACATGTGAAAAGTTTGGTTTAAGTGACTTGCCCACACAGGAACTCTGTGAATACATAAATTCCGTTCTCCATGGCAACATTCAACAGTCTTAAACATAAGACCCTGCAATCCATACACCTATCAGCTTCTCCAACAAACGAGACAGGGGTCCCACAGATGACAGCCTCCTCCTTTACCACACAAGCCTGGTTCATACCAAAAGCAGACCCATCCTCTGCACTGAATGAGGCAGGGGTCCTGTGGAAACAAGATCATGTGATCACATAATCAAAGACTGTAAAACAGTGCATATGCACAAGGGCACTGAATTAAGGTTGCATAGGCTGCAAGGAAAGGAGCTGTAACACAGGTATCACGTGAGATGGTCTGATCCATGAAGGCAAGACCAAGCCTCCTTATACAGTAACTCCTCGCTTAACGTTGTAGTTATGTTCCTGAAAAATGCGACTTTAAGCAAAACAATGTTACGCGAATCCAATTTCCCCATAAGAATTAATGTAAATGGGGGAGGGGTTAGGTTCCAGGGAAATTTTTTTCACCAGACAAAAGACTATATATAAGTTTTACAGTATAAGTTTTAAACAAACAATTTAATACCATACACAGCAATGATGATTGTGAAGCTTGGTTGAGGTGGTTGAGTCAGAGGGTGGGATATTTCCCAGGGAATGTCTTACTGCTAAATGATGAACTAGAACTTGGCTGAGCCCTCAAGGGTTAACACATTGTTGTTAATGTAGCCTCACACTCTACAAGGCAGCACGAATGGAGGGAGGGGAGACAGCATGGCAGACAGAGACAGAGACACACACCCTGTGTGTGAGAGAGAGAGAGATGTGCATTGCCCCTTTAAGTATGCTGACCCCACTCTAAGTCCATTGCCCTTTTAAGTAGATTAGCAAGTTAAGACAGCAGCTACTGCCAGCAAGCTCCCTCTGACCTGAGCCCTGTCATGTCCCCCCCACCCCCACTCTATGGAGATGGGGTAAGCGGGGGCAGGAGCTGGGGGGAGGGGGGACACCCTGACATTAGCCCCTCTCTCCCCCTCCCCCCCTCCCCTCATAGCAAGCAGGAGGCTCCCAGGAGCAGCTCCAAAGCAGAGGGCAGGAGCAGCACATGGCAATGGGGGAGGGACAGCTGAACTGCCAGCAATTGATAGCCTGCTGGGCAGCTGCTGCACAGGGAACTTAGAGAAGCGGGGAGCTGATGGGGGGGCTGCCGGTCCATCCTGGTTCCAAGCCCCCACCAGCTAGGTCCAATGGGCTGCTCTTCCTGCAAGCAGTGGACAAAGCAGGCGGCTGCCAAACAATGTTATAAGGAAGCATTGCGCAACTTTAAACGAGCATGTTCCCTAATTGATCAACAACGTAACAATGAAACAACGTTAACCGGGACGACTTTAAGTGAGGAGTTACTGCAATACAGATGGAACAGTCTTGTTGTGACCATATACCCCAACATGGGTGTAATTACAGCAGAGATAGGGCCTTAATTTAATGAAGGCAGTCACGCTGCGGATGATCTTTCAGTAGAAGGCCACACTGTTGTCAATGTAATGCAATCAGAGCATATTTTAGTATGAGTTCTGCTAATTACATCTGGAAATAAGGGAATAGAAGGTTCTGTGATTGGACTAACAGAAACTTTTGGTGGGTGTCTCCATTATCCTTATGTCGAATAGCCTAGTTTCTTTTCTTGAATGATCAGTGGGAACACAGCGAGCTGCTGGAGCATGGGATGGCAGACTGTTTCCATGGTGCTAGAAGAACAACATCCAGGTTACTGGGAATAAACTGATGTGTAATAGGATAAAAAAATTTCAAAAAAACTTTTTAACAACATCCTGAGCACTTGGGCTCCGACGCCAGCCTCTTTATCCTCATAACTGCTTTGCTGAGGCTATTAGCCAGAGGCAAGACTGTTTCTTATTCAGTAATGGAATTCCCATCTAGAAAACAGCTCTCTAACTCCAAGTCTAAGTCAGCCAGAGCGTCCTCTGGGGAGTCACATGACTAAACCCCACAAGACAGTGAACAGCCTTTCTTCGGAGCAGTGCGGGAAACAACCAAAACCATCTTTTGCGCCTAACGAAAAAGCTCCACTTGTTTTCACAAACAAAGGTAAAAAAAATTGACGCTCAGGCTGAGAACCAGCTACAGACGTCAAACTTCAGAGGCAGAAGGGTTTTTCAAGGCAGCACCCTCAGCCTCTAAGGGAAATAAGGGGAATCTTGCAATAGCCTCAAGTGACTAGACACCAGTCCGAGCAGCAAAGTTCACACCTGGAGCTAGATCCAAATTGACACATGGTTTAAAAATGATCAGATTTGGGCCTTGTTTTGGCCACCTTTAGACAAGATCGAGAAAGTCTGGGTGTTCAGCGCTGGCATTTTGGTTGTGATCCATCTCTGCACCCCACTCCGACCTGGGAGGAATCTCCTCCTTCTCCAGAAGAAAAAAATAACATCCAATTCCCTAATGATTGTAATGGGCTGTCATCACAAAACTAGAAGTGTCCTTCTGAAGTGTGACTTCACACATATGCTTAAAAACATCTTTTAGTGGGAGGGGGGAAATGTGAAGCAGACCGTTCATAAAGACCAATTTTCCTTTTTATCACTTGTATTACAATAGCTCCTCAAGCCCCCAATACTCTAGGCTCTGTACATACACATAGGAAGAGCCAGGCCTTACCCCAAAATGCTTACAATCTAAACCGCAGTATTATTATCCCTATTGTACAGAGATATGGCTGGGGTTTTCTAAGGGAGTTAGACAACCAAGTCAAAGTCTCGGTGACTTACCCAAGGTCGCACAGCAAGTCTGTAGCAGAGCTGGGAACTGAACGCTGATGTCTCGAGTCCCAGTTCAGTGCATTAATCACAAACCCAACCGCACATTCACTTCCAGGAACCTGACCCCATAACGATACATGCGCCATTATCTGAGGGTGCCATTATCCAAGTTAGCGCAAGCAGATAGCACTACTGCCCACAAAACCAAGAAGCTGTCCCCAACTAGTCCGTTTGCATATGAAAATTTGACATGTATGATTCTAGGTGCATAACTTTGTGGAGGGAAGCCAGCTTTTATCTTCCTTGAAAAACAGGTTTGTAATAGTTTGAACTACCTGAGAAAATGAAACTTTAAAAAAAAAAAAAAATGAAAGTGGTGACTCTGCAGTTATGAACTTTACCAGGCACATCTGATTGAAAAGCAGCCACATGTCAATGAAAACAACAACAATAAAAACAACAGAAGAGCAGAGTTTAACAGCTGATGTTATTTCTATGCTAGGAGCACTTTACTGGTATGGGAATACCAGAATATTGTACCAGCAAATGCTCGTAGTTTGGATGCAGTTATACTGGCAAAGCTGTGCTTTCTACTGGTGCAGTAAAACCACTCCCCATGAGCAAAGCAACCCATCCCGATAACAGTTTTGCCAGTATAGCTGCATCTACACCATTAGGGACCTCTGCTAGCACAGTGGTGTTGGTCCGGGACATAGGTGCTGGAACTAGGGGTGGTGGTGTGGGGGGGTGCTGCAGCACCCCCTGGCTTGAAGTGGTTTCCATCATATACAGGGCTCCCAGGTTGGTTCAAGGGCCCTCAGCACCCCCAGCACCGCTGGTCAGGGATCACACCTCTGACCAACATATATCTGTAGTGTAGACATAACCACAGTCACAAACTGGAGAAAAGAGAATGAAAAGTCCTACTCTTTTGTCAGCTCTGTTAGATGTCGCAAGTCATTTGTTTCCCCTTAATTTTGCAAAGGAGTTTGCTCCTGGGCCAAGACCTTTCCTGCCAGCTTCAGCAATCAGCAAATTTGCACAGCTGCTGTATAAACTCCTAAAAATAGGGGGCTGTAAAGAAAATTCTGATACAGCCTCAGAAAGGGGGCTCTGGGGTGCTGCCATAACAGTGCCTACGCTTTTTATTGGTCACTTAATTATGTCATGAAGCCTAATGGCCTGTTTGCAACAAATGCTACTGCGTGAGTTTAATGGCCTCAGGATCAGGCTGGGCAGCAGGGAGTAGATAATGATTTCCAATAATATTATGACCAAGAAATCTGACTATTACCACTTACATTCAGAGCTTGCCTGCCCCTGGAGATTTGCTTTAATTACAGCAATTTGCATCCACTCATCAGTGCAGCTGCACCAGCGCAGCCTCCTCATGTATGCGGTCTCTTCACTGCAGGGTGAACGCAAGTTATCTACACTCATGGTAACACCTCTGAAGTTAGCCCAGCTAGAATGAGAGTGGCCACCCCGCAAAAGAACACGTGAGCCACGCAGAATGATTGAGTTAGCAGCTGACGAGCAGTGCTAACTTGAGCTCTGCCCTGCACCCCCAAACAGGCCAGCCAATTTAAGTTAAAAGCACCACCACACTGTAGTTAAGGATATTTGTGTTTGGATGGGATTTGAGTTAGGGTCAACGCTCATGTTATAACTCAAGCTAACTGTGCAGTAAAGATAAGCCCATAAACAGTGGAAACCAGTATAAGCCACAACTTTTACTGGTTCATGCAGGGATAAACTTCACCAGTGCAAATAGCAGCTTTCTCTTCTCCACAATGGGGGTTTGCACTGGGGCAGTGACTCTAGTGGCTGGCTAACAATGCCTGGAATCGGGGCAAATCTTCATAATTAGAGACGAGCCTTTACTGGCCTATAGCGCTGTTCTTCATTTGCATGGATTCATTAGGTAATATGTGATGCACCAGCAGACAGAGTTGTAGGAAGGAGATTTTTCTTGAGCGTGCTGAGGGGCCTGGGTTTGTCTGGGAGCCTGGCCACCAGCTTGCATTCCTGAGCCTTTGGTGTCACAAACAACTAAGTCCCTCCTGACACCTGTCCCTCTTTCTCCAGTCCCACTCATCATACAACATGCATGATGAAAGACCTTTGTTATAACAGATATGTAGGAAACATGAGTCTGGTAATACTGAGCCAGTTCTCCCCTCCTCTGGAAAAAAAAAGAGCGTTGACCCTAACTCAAATCCCATCCAAACACACTGGAGAGAGCAGCAGTGGGAATGTGAAGAAAACTCCTTAAATTGTTCTAGATAGCTGGGCTGTGCATGGGGCAGTTCTGCAGGGAAGGAAGGTAGAAGAGAGAGGATCCACCTCCAAGTTGTGCAGCAGCAGAGAGATATCTACTATGGAAGCCTCAGGTCTTGCAGGAGTCACTCGCCTTTTCTTCCCTCCAGTTCACCTATCCCTAAAGAAAAGGTACCTTAAAAAGCAAAGAAAGGCAAAAGCTAAGAAGGTTGGATTTGGTGGAGCCTGACAGGTAGGAATTTTCCTTGCTCCAAGGCCGGGTTTGCCAATAAGGTACTTCTCTGGGGACCTAACCATCTCTGCTTAGATCTGACAATGTCCTTATGTTTTACAAAATAAATAACTAATACCTAATTGTGACACTTTTGTGGGACCTGACTCAATATATTTTAATAATAATTTAATAATAATAATTTTAATAATATTTTATTGTGTTTTCTGAGCGGGATCACTCTTTTAACTAACTCTGTGGCTTTCATAAGAAGTCTGATGACAAAATGTGAACTGTTCATATTCATCAACTCAGACGGAGAGGGGACATGATAACAGTTTTCAAGTACATAAAAGGTTGTTACAAGGAGGAGGGAGAAAAATTGTTCTTCTTAACCTCTGAGGATAGGACAAGAAGCAATGGGCTTAAATTGCAGCAGTGGAGGTTTAGGTTGGACTTTAGGAAAAACTTCCTAACTGTCAGGGTGGTTAAGCACTGGAATAAATTGCCTAGGGTGGTTGTGGAATCTCCATCATTAGAGATTTTTAAGAGCAGGTTAGACAAACACTTGTCAGGGATGGTCTAATACCTATTCCTGCCTTGAGTGCAGGGGACTGGACTAGATGACCCCTTGAGGTCCCTTCCAGTCCTATGATTCACATGATTTCAACCATAAATTGACCCAGGCTTGATACTTGGCCCCAGGCTGACTCTGACTCAGGTTCACTGAAAGGCTCATGAGCCTCAGTGAACCATTTCAGTTAATATGGTTTGAATTTTCAGATTGGAACAAAACAAGTTGCATGTGGTTTGACGTACCCTCGCAACCCTTTTGCACAGCTGTAGTCTCTGTTGATTGAGGGGCAGGTTGATTGAGGGGCCTTACAGGAATAGTCCCCTTGCACCAATGGGAATACACTTGTGAATCAAATAAGGCAAGCAAGATTTGGCCCTAATAATGTTGAAAAATATTCTTCAGAAGGAGAATTCTTACTCTCTGGAAATCAAATCAGGTCTCCAAACTGCACTGTTCAATCAAGGCAACCTGACAGAAATCTCTCTCACTATGAGCACTTTCAAATTTGTCAGTGTGAACCTGCCAAGAACTAAATACCGGGCTATGACCTAAACTAAAGGGCACCGTGTACACCACTGAGCGGAAAGCTTAAAATGCCAAATGGTTTAGTGATTTACCGTAAACATTGCCCATAAGGTCTGCGATGGACATCTCTGATATTGAGGGACAATTGACTAATATGGGCACATTTTACTGGGCAGAACTCAGCGTGGAAACAAACACTTCAGAGAGCAAACTCTGTTGCAGATGCAAACAACAGTAGAGAAAATGCCATCAGGATACTAGACTGTTGTTAATAATTAAGCTAGGAAAATAAGCCTGCTCATTGCTGACTGTATGCAAGAGTTCATCACCCATTCCAGTTCCCAAAGAAAATACATTTTCCCACGCCACTTCAACCTTGCCTTTAAAAGATATTAAGTCAGGGTCTCAGCCTTTTTTCTTCAAATGTCCTTCCGGGGCAGCACACAACATCAGGAAAAAAACATAACACATTTCTTTCTGTTTCACGCCTTCTTTGGTTCTCAGACTGCTATAAATATTTGCTACTTCAGACCAACAGCACCATTATTCTTATAGTTCTCAGTCTGGGCTGGCCTTCCTGGTCAGCACTTGATATCTCTATCTCTCAGATCTCAGGCATTCATTTTTTTAAAAAATGTATTGGCTCCTCATCTTCTGAACAGTCCCCAAATCCTGACATCAAGAATGAGTGTGATTATCTGACAATTCCAGTTGGTGATTTAAAGGAAAACTGCAATCAATAACAGAGACAGCTAACTAATGTCCTGATCCTACAAATATGTACATACCTGAGTACTCTTTTGAATCCAGCGGAACTATTCAAATCCATAAAAATTATTCACATGTGTAAGTGTTTGCAAGATCAGGACCACAGTGCTTACCGAGTAAGAACACAGACAGCACATCAAAACTGACTGAATAATTTCTAGTGGATAATTTGATGAAATTTGCATCTTTCTATTTATAAGTTGTTAGCAAGCAGCTCAGATTTATTCACTGTTCAGAATGATTCCTGAATAATTTCTGCAAATAACCCGGTTTCTTGAGCAGCTCATTGCTAGTATTTGATATTGGAAACTCAAGATGTGCAAGTTTTGATTTGACACATACAGAAGGTAACCTGGTTTTTGTTTTGTTCTCTGACTGTAATGATTATGAACAGCTTCCAGTACAAATTCTCAGATTTTTAAGTTCAAAATTTGTTTTCTGTGGATGTACGCTAATATTTATTTAAAATTCACTGTTTACACGAACATTCCTGTGAGTCATGAGTTCACTAGAATACTCTAGAAAACAAATACAAAAAGGTCTGTGAAAACCACCAAACAAATTCAATTGTTTATTCAAGTAAATATTTGCAGAAACATTTCTGATCAATTGCCACCTCTCAATAGAATAAAAAAAAATTTTTTAGAAATACTTGTCACTTGCTTCAGTAGCTTGGGCCTGGCTCTCTACTCATTTACACCCAAGTTACTCTGTGACTGTATTGGAGTTACTCCTGATTTACACAGCTGTAAACAAAAGGAAAATCCAGCCCTCATAGCCATTCAATAGTTGCTGCTGGTATAACGCCAACAGACCCTGGTCATCGGCAGGCGGGATTGAACCTGGGACCTCTGGAGCTTAGTGCATGAGCCTAAAGCTAACTAGCTGTTAGCTAAGGCTGCAGAGCAAAATCTGTCTCTCTCTCCACCCCCTGGCCGAGCCCCCACTTGTAACACTGACAGACCCCCTCCCCGGTGAACATCACTTCCTGTGTCCTCCCTGATATCGTCAGACTCTTAGGCCTGGTCTACACTAACACCCCAATTCGATCTAAGGTACGCAACTTCAGCTACGTGAATAACGTAGCTGAAGTCGACATACCTTAGTTCGAATTTACCGCGGTTCAGACGCGGTCCACACACGGCAGGCAGGCTCCCCCGTCGACTCCGCGGTACTCCTCTCGCTGACGTGGAGTACCGCAGTCGACGGCGAGCACTTCCTGGTTCGAATTATCGCGTCCACACCAGACGCGATAAATCGAACCCGGAAGTTCGATTGCCAGCCGTCGAACTACCGCGGTAGTGTAGACAAGCCCTTAGGCAACTTCCCTTTCCCCACATTTGACTGATCACTATTATTTTAAAGATGTTTTCATGTTCTTCACGTTACTTTTCTTAGCAATCAGATGCTGGGATTACATTTATCTGTTCTCTGTAACACTTCCCCTCAGGAGGGGGTTAAAGAGTTCAGTATTTTGCTCTGGTTTTTCCTGTCACCAATTTTAAGACTGATCTCAGTTCACACTGCGTGAAATTCACTCCTGGGCAGAAGGCCTGGGTATCATTTTTAAGTCCTACTTAAGCCTTACTTTGAGGATTTAAGAGGAACATAGGCCCGCTGCTGGTCCTTCATACAAGGGTGGATTTCACCCAGGGAGCGTTTTTCTATGACACCTACGCACCCTTCAAAATCGTTATCTTTGTTTGTCACTTCAGCTAACTCCCCATCCATTACATTTGTCAAGTTGCATTTGGCATCCACCTCCTCCACCCAGTCCCGCATGGGTGTCTCTTCTGCCAAGCTGCTGTTAAAGCAGGCTGACGCACTGCCAAACTGGCAGGCCCTAGTCATGCTTGCCAACATATTCACACACAATAAAGTCTGCAATCCTATAGAGATTTGTTTTAACTCCCAGGCATGTGTCATGGGGTGTAGAGACCCCATGCTGGCCAAGCAGCTCCTGAGTCAATGCGGCAACTATCCTCAGCACTGACTGGCAGAGCAGCTAAGAGAACAAAAGAGTTCAGAAGCACAGGGGTGAGTACAGTGACTGCCAGAGGATCAAGCAGGCTACAGAAGGAAAGTCCTGCCAGCCGACTGGTGAGAAGCCACCCAGACAGCAGCACCTCAGAGAAGGGTCTGGAGAAGCCCACAGCACCAACGGAGGTAGGAAGTAGCTCCGGGTACAGCAGGAGGAATTGTTGAAGACTGATTCTGCCTGCCTGGTTTAAGGGCCCTGAGCTGGAAACCAGTGGAGTGGGTGGGCCAGGGTTCCTGTAATGAGCCCTCAACCCAACAGAGACTTAAGAACCACAGAGGGTTTCCAGACCCTCTGAGGACCAGAACCAGCTAGTCCTAATATCAGGGGAAACCCATGCGCTCCAGCCGGACTGAAACTAAACTAACACCCTTCAGAGTCCAGAACAGCACTGCCAGAGTCCCAGTTGGGTATCCTACCACTAGATACAGAGTCCTTTGCACTCTGTGTCTGGCCCAGGTACCGTTTAAGTATTTATTCACAGTGGGATAGCCAATGGGCCAACAAGAGCAAAAGGCAAGAAGGACCAAGTCGATTCTGCGCAATGTTCTGTCTGATCAAAGGGGGGCGCTGACACATGAGTTCAATCCTTGAGGGGGCCATTTAGAGATCTGGGGCAAAAATCTGTCTGGGGATTGGTCCTGCTTTGAGCAAGGGGTTGGACTAGATGACCTCCTGAGGTCCCTTCCAACCCTGGTATTCTATGATTCTATGATTAGTACATCAGCCAGAAGCCTATTCATGTCCTCTGCGTTTAGTCTGGATTTACTGCCCAAACTTAAAAGATCAGGAAATCAGACAACAAACTAACAAAATACTTATTACATCACAGTTTTTATTATGAGCCAAAGTAAATGGCATCCCACTTGGGTGGCACATAAAGCTCATCTCTAATCCTCCCAGCACCAAGGGAGGATTAGAGATGCCTACAGCATAAACACAAGAGTGAGCAATACACTCAGAAAAGCCCGCGTTGTGGCATCGCACTTGAGGTGTTCAAAGTACGCTGCTCACCAGCCACATGTGACCTCGAACTCCGTTCCCAGAGCTCAGACAGTGGAAGAGGTCACCTGTTTCCAATATGTGGCTGTCTACGAAATGTGACCCACATGCCGTGGTAAAGCCCAGTCCCAGAGTACAGGCTGCAGAAGATCAGCTGCGTGGAGAAACGCCACACCAGCGACCAACACAGCGGCGGCTGGTCCTCAAGTTCATTTCAGGTTATGGCATGATGGACAATGGGAGGAAAAAGCATAGCCAGAGACCACAGTGGGGAGGCTGGTGGTGAGCAAGTAGGTGGTCACATGAGTGGGTGAAGTTTGTGAAGAAACATTCCCCCTGTTGCTAAGCATGCACAACCCAACACGCTCTGCTGCCTAAACTCTTCTGCAGCCTGCTGACAAGTACTGTGACTAGCCTGCCTTCAGAACTGCCGAAAACTACTCTAGTCCACAGTGGTAAGGGCTGGGATTTTCTCAAGTGCCTAAGGGTGAGATCCACAAAGGGCCTAGAAAATCACAGGAACTACAGTGTGGTCCACAAAACCAAGTTAGGCCCCTTGGCTCCCTGTACAGTGCAAGGGGAGAGGGATGCGCCTAAGAATGGAACCCACAAAAGTCAGCACGCTAGGTGAGGCATCACCTAAGCTAGCCAACGGGAGAGGCTGACAACAGGGTGTGTTCTAAGCCCCACCCCTCTTTTGGATCTAAGCACCTCGGGCTATGTCTACACTTCAACCGCTACAGAGGCTCAACTACAGCACTTCAGTATAGACACTCACTACAGTGACGGGAGGGGCTGTAGTGAATCCACCTCCCCGAGAGGCGGTAGAATTCTTCTGTCAACTTAGCACTGTCTACACCAGGGATAAGGGTTTTTCACAACCCTGAGCAACAGAGATGAGTTGACCTAACCTTTAGCATAGACCTGGCCGAAGTCTGGGCTGCAGGGAGGCAACTATCTCTGCTTGGTAACCCACAAATGGGAACCCACCAACTGGAGTCAGGCAGCGTAGGCACCTGAGCTGTTTTTTGAGGGAATGCATTAGGCAGCTGCCTCAGAAAAGAGAAACAGCAGGCGGCAGCAGTACCTACCTTTTAAATGCTGGAGACCCAGGTTCAATTCCCTGGTGGGAAGAAAGGATTTGACTAGGGCTCTCCCACTTCTCGGGAGAGTGCTCTAACCCCTGAGCCATGGGATATTCTCCTGTGGGGCTCCCTCAGTCTCTCCTGTTGAAGCTCTTGCACTCTGGATGAATAATGAAAGCGTGGGTAGAGCAGGGGGACTGGACCCAGGGTTTCCCAACACCCAGTTGGGTACCCTAACCACTGGATACAGAGTCCTTTGCACTCTGTGTCTGGCCCAGGACTGTTTAAGTATTTATTCACAGTGGGATAGCCAATGGGCCAGCAAGAGCAAAAGGCCTGAGCCAGGACACCAGAGCGACAGCTCAACAACTATTTTTAGCATGCTGGCACAAGCCCCACTAACACAAGTCTGGAGCACCCACAGAAAAAAATTAGCGGGTGCTTAGCACCCACTGGCAGCCAGCTCCCCCTCCTTGCAGTGCCTGCACCTCCCACCCACCAGCGGCCACCCAATCAACGCCTCCACCTCCCTCTGAGTGCCTCCTGCACACTGCGGAACAGCTGTTCAGCGGTGTGCAAGAGGTGCTGGGGAGGAGCGGGAATGGGGCGTGCTCAGGGGAGGGGGCGGAACGAGGCAAGAAGGGGTGGGGCCTTGAGGAAGGGATGGAGTGGCAGCAGGGCCTGGGGCAGAGTGGAGGTGGGAAGTGGTGGGGTAGGGGTGCGGGTTGGAGGAAGGGGTGGAGTGGGGGCAGGCCTGGGGCGGGGGGGGGGGAGGTCAAGCACCCCCTGGGTAGAGAGGAAGTCGGCACCTATGGACGTAAGCAGCACGGTTTCTGACCTGTGCCATACATAAAAGATTGCTGTGCGGCCGCATAGCTTACAGGGTACATTATCTGAGGCTGCTTTGACTTACACCGGGGAGGAATCTCTAGCTGACCCAGAACTCCTGACCCTATTGAGATCAGTGGACGTTTCACCATTGACTTCAGTAGAGCCAGAATTTCACCCTTGGAGTGCAAAGTTATCTTATAGCCAACAGGGGAATTAAGCCACTGACTTTACTTGACTTATTGCTGAGGAAGGACCTTCCAGTGGTTGAGTGGCTTGGAATTTGGGAGATGTGAGTTCAATTCCCTGCTTTGTCACAGAGTCGTTAGTCTCACTGCACCTTAGTTCCCCGTCAGTGCAATGGGGACAGTAGTACCCACTGACATACCAGTAGTAAACAGTAGTACTTTCACGGGGGTTGTGAGGATAAATACTGTTATGCTGGAGGTTGGATGGACTCCAGCAAGCTTGTCTTAGAAGCTGTTGGATGGGTGTGCAGGTTGCTTTCCATTGAGGCTATCTGAGGGAACAATTAAATGCCCCCTTGTTCAGTGATAGCCGAAACAATGGAAAACACCACCCTGGGGACTGATAACAAATGCCACTGCCAAAAGACTAGACTGACTGCCAATGCAGTAGAGCTGCGGATTGATTTGATTGCAGCTGTCTGTCTGTGAGTCAGAAACAGGCAGAATGCCTAGGAATAAGCCAGAAAATCACAGGGAGCGTTGCTCTGAGAGAAAGCCGAGCGAGAGAGAACTCTTTGGGCAGAGTGCTGTCAGGAAAGAGGCTTGGAGCTCTGAGCAAAGAAACCCGCCTCCTGTTGTTTGATGCCTGCTGAGTTCAGGGAAACAGGACTTTGTGTACACTCTTTGTAAACAAACAGGATCGCATCAAAGAAACATCTGATTCCAGCATCATTTATCCTCCTAATGGAAACAACCCACAAGGTCCCGAATATGAGCTAACCACTTGGGTCTAAAAGGGGTAACAATACATTAAAGATTGCCAGGTTCTCAGATACTAATGTAATGGGGGCCATATAAGTACCTAAGACAGATAGATTTACCCCTGTGTAAGTGAGATCAAAATCAGGATATTTAAATTTACTTCATAGCTCTCACTTCTGGGGGAATGGGCTGCTTCAGTAGTTGGTTTTGTTCTGAATTAACCCATTATCCTTTGTAAGTCTCAAATGATGATACATTAGGAAGATGGACTGTGAATGACCTGGGTTGTGAGCAGGGCCGGCTCCAGGCACCAGCCGACCAAGCACGTGCTTGGGGCGGCACCTTGTAAGGAGCGGCCAATCTTGGGGTGGCGGGGGGCGCTCGGGGTTTTTTTTGTTGTTGTTTTGGTTTCGGCCGGACGGCGCTCGGGCGGGTGTGTGTGTTTCAGCGGCACGGCGCTCGGTGGTGTGTGTTTCAGTGGCGCGGTGCTGCGGGGGGTGTTTCGGCGGCGCGATGCTTGGTTGGTTTTTTTTTCCCGGCAGCGCGGCGTTGGGGGTGTGCGCTTCGGCGGCGCGGCGCTGGGGGGGGTGTTACGGGGGGGCGGTGCTCTTTCTTTTTTGCTTGGGGCAGCAAAAAAGTTAGAGCCGGCCCTGGTTGTGAGTGGGAAAAAGTTCTTTCTGAGGAAAACCCATGCCTTCTTGATTTTCCTGGCAGTGCAAGCCGCGGCCCAGGGGAGTAACATTCATAGCACTTCTGCTGTTCTGCTTGGAGTTCATTAAAAAGTTAATAAGAAAAGGGGGTGGGGGAGGGAGAAGAATTCTATGTGACTGGTTAGCCACAGGAATGCAACAAGAATTCAGAAGCACAGCAAAACCCGACCTTTTGAGGTGTTAAGCCGTGCCCATGACTGGTTCAGCACCTCACAGGAGCAGGCCCTTGAAGTATATAGGATTACAGTTGTTATGACCGGCCACAGACAAAGAAATTTAACTTTTCAAGTGTGAAAGAAGCTCATTGTGGATTTGAACAATGTCCCTACCTCACTCACTGGGCCTGTTTATGATACTTGTCAGACATATTGAACTTGCCTCTCTCCCTTTCCCCTACCTAGCTTCTTTTCCTCTGCCCTCTGGTAGTAAGACCATGAATGTTCCAGAAGATGTAGTTCTCCATGGCCTAGTTGATAACTAAAGGCCAGACCCTGCACCCATTGAAGTCTGTGGGACATTTGGCACTGACTTCAGTAGAAGCCAGGTCAGGGTCTGGGTGCATTTAACATCTCTTGTCCTCTAGAGCAGTGATTCTCAAACTTATTTGATCACGCCCCCTTCTTTGTGTCTGTAGTCATTTACGCCCCCACCCCACACAAGTACCTATACTGCTGCCCAGCACAGAAGGCAGCGTCGTGCCAGCAGCAGTGCAGACGGAAGGGTGACAATGTGAAAAGTGATATTTCTCACTATCACTTTCCACAGCAGACTTAGCACCCCATTGCTGACAGCCGGAGCCCCACCAGCGCAGGGCTGACAACCAGAGTCCCGCTGCTGCCTCCAGGTGAAGGAGTGGAGAAAGGAGAGCCCACGCACAGGCTGCCTCCCAGTGAAGGATTGGGGTGGGGCAGAGAGCCCAAACCCAGGCAGCAGGGCACCCGTGAGCCCCAGGTGGCAGGATGCCGGTTGTCCCCTTTTTCCTCTCCCTCCACCTCCCAGGTGTGCACAGCTCTTCTGACAGTCCAAGCCCTGCCACCCGGGGCTGACAGCAGGAACTCTTCAAACAAAAGGCACACAGCTCATGCCTCCCTTGATACATTCCCGCACCTCCCTCCACTCCCATTGTTTCAGTATCGCTGCTCGAGAGGGATTTTCATTCACCTGCACATGTGGGACCAGATCCTGACTCACACTAAGGTCCCTTTTCACTGCTAGACCAACAAAAAGGTACTTGAAAGTGCCCTTACGGGAGCAGCCGAGGTGTGACAGAATAGAGCCCTGTGTGCACACCCTACAAACTATTGCAATGTTTGTACAGGGCATGCCTTGTGGGTATCATTTAAAAACTCATAATTTGCTGTCAATAAGTCATGGCAAAATGAACATAGCAACGCTGTATGTGAAGTCATAAACATAAGCTGAGCTCATGACTAAAAGTATGTTTTCCAGATAACTCTGGGGAGTGGCAAGACCAGTTCCTTAGAGGCAAAGGGCAAGCTGACGCCTCAGCCCGGTGTAAACAAGGCTGCTGGACCGTTACCTGCCATTCTTTGGCAGGACAGGGGGCAGGGGCAAAAATCTACATCTGAGCAAAGAAACAGCATGGAGCTTCCTTTCACACAGACTGCCTGTCGCCTTGCTCCCAGCTGGAAATGCTTCTTAAAAGGGAGACAGGACTATACAATGTAAGGGCAGACACCCCAAGACACATTCTCTGCACCTGAAAAGACAAAGGAAGTAGCCGTTGGATTCTGGGGCGGGTCCTGACCTTGGTCAGTACGACTGCTGAAAGCATGTGCGGCGAAAACTTTGCTTTGAATCCAAAACAGTTTGTTAAGTTAGGCACCGCTAAGCATTTTCGCTTTATTTTTCTTGTAACTATTTCTGACTTTTTCTGCCTCATTATGTGCACTCACTGAAAATCTCTTTCTCTGTGGTTAATAAATTTGTTTTATTGTTTTATCTAATCCAGTGTATTTAAATTGAAGTGCTGGATAACTATTTAAAATACTAAGCTGGTGTATTATTCCCTTAAAGGAATAATGGACTTAATATATTTGTACTGTCCAGGAGGGGGCTGGGCAGTACAGGACATATATTTCTGGAGGAAGATCCAGGATTGGGGGTGTGTCGGGGTCACCCTGCGGCATAACTAAGGCTAGGAAGAGCCAAGGTGTGGCTGGCTGGCTGCTGCACACACAGACAAACTGGGAGTGACTTACATGCTAGAGGCTGTTTGTGAGCAGTCTGGGTTGGAGGCTACAGCAGCAAGGCATTGCAAAGGGCACCCCAGATTACTGGACGGGGTGACACAGCTACTCATTAGTCTGGATTGTGCCCCGGTATGTCACAATGACCCAGTACTTCCCCAGTGTGGAGAATCCTCAGCTGGTGTAAAGGCCACATAGCCGGCTCCACCCCGGCCCTACTACGCCCATCAGCATAGGGGCTGGACGGGAGCATTTTGTGGACCAAAGAGGAGGTAGAACCAGAGCACTATGGCAGTGCTCACTGGCAACATGGTCTCCATAATAAATCAGCTCAATTTAGGGCAGCTCTTGGGCTGCTCTAGCTTGTAGTGGGGACTGGATCAACCCCAGGATGGCAGAAAGGTGTCTCAGAGCCACTCCCCCTCCGCCCCCCACCAGCTGCACTGCGGGCTGTGGTTGGGTGCAGCTGTGGATTGAGCCCAGGATATGGTTCAGTTTGGTGAGGAAGTCCTCCCGTGTGACATCTGTGAATAGTGGGTTCCTGGAATCAAGGGCATAAAGCCAATAAGCTGTTCTCAGCATGTTCATCTTTGACATTATTTCTTTGTAACATGGAGATAACTTGGTCACAGGCAGCGTGTGTCCTGAGCACAGAGTATGCCTTTCCCCTGGATTACCTATCTGAGATGCAAAGGAGAAGCCACTGCTGTGAGCCCATCTCAACTCTACAAAGGATCAATTCAAAACCACCTGCTGGGGGCAGGAGTCGTGCTACCGCTGAATGATTTGCAACCTGTTGTATCAAGTGAACACACTGCAAAGGAACTATATCTCCTTGCATGGATTCAGCTGGCAAACATTTAGGTTTCTAAAATAATGATTCTATTTCAAATATATGCCATTTTATAAGCCAGGGAGCTTCATCCAGGGTGTATGATCTAACCAAGCATGTGCACAAACACATACACACACACTCACACCTTGGGCACTCGGTTTCATTTCAGCACACCCACGGGATGTGCATTTTCTCTGACTGACACCCACACCCTATCATGAGTTAGCTGCTTAGCGCTTCGTTTTCAAAGCACCTAGCTAATTACTAGTACACTGCACATGATTTGCCTCACACCACACATTGCATCAATGGCAAAAACAGGATTAGAGTTCCCAGCTTCCTGTCCCATGCTCAGTCTGCTAGATCGTGCTGACTGGCTGTGTTTAGGACCTGAAATCAAACTCTTCCAGGCAGACATTAAATGTCAGACAATTGCCAGCCCAGAGGTCATTATTGCCTAGTTATTAAAAGACAAAGAAGGACAAGTGCAAATCTGATGAGGTTCAACAAGGACAAGTGCAGAGTCCTGCACTTAGGATGGAAGAATCCCATGCACTGCTACAGACTACGGACCGAGTGGCTAGGCAGCAGTTCTGCAGAAAAGGACCTAGGGGTTACAGTGGACGAGAAGCTGGATATGAGGTGACAGTGTGCCCTTGTTGCCAAGAAGGCTAACGGCATTTTGGGCTGTATAATAGGGGCATTGCCAGCAGATTGAGGGATGTGATCATTCCCCTCTATTCGACATTGGTGAGGCCTCATCTGGAGTAGTGTGTCCAGTTTTGGGCCCCACACTACAAGAAGGATATGGAAAAATTGGAAAGAGTCCAGCAGAGGGCAATGAAAATGATTAGGGGGCTGGAGCACATGACTTATGAGGAGAGGCTGAGGGAACTGGGATTATTTAGTCTGCAGAAGAGAAGAATGAGGGGGGATTAGATAGCTGCTTTCAACTAAACCTCTACCCCGATATAACGCGACCCGATATAACACGAATTCGGATATAATGCGGTAAAGCAGCGCTCTGGGGGGCCGGGGCTGTGCACTCCGGTGGATCAAAGCAAGTTCGATATAACACGGTTTCACCTATAAGGCAGTAAGATTTTTTGGCTCCCGAGGACAGCGTTATATTGGGGTAGAGGTGTACCTGAAAGGGGGTTACAAAGAGGCTGGATCTCGACTGTTCTCAGTGGTACCAGATGACGGAACAAGGAGTAATGGTCTCAAGTTGCAGTGGGGGAGGTTTAGGTTGGATATTAGGAAAAACTTTTTAACTAGGAGGGTGGTGAAGCACTGGAATGGGTTACCTAGGGAGGTGGTAGAATCTCCTTCCTTAGAGGTTTTTAAGGTCAGGCTTGACAAAGCCCTGTTTGGGATGATTTAGTTGGGGATTGGTCCTGCTTTGAGCAGGGGGTTGGACTAGATGACCTCCTGAGGTCCCTTCCAACCCTGATATTCTACGATTCTAAGGATTTCAGCTGCAGTTACAAAGAGCCAATTCCAGATGTGTTATTAAAGAACATAATTGATCATGCACAATTCATGGATATCGTTTAAATTACTGGAACGTGTCGGCGGCACTTTGTCAGGTGTTTCATTCTCATGGCAAAGGTGCCCTCTTCTCCCCCTGCTGAATTCAAATAATTTTGTAAGGCGCGCAGCTGACGAACAATCCCATAGGTTTACACAAGGGAAGGACTTTGGTGTGCAGCGTAAAACCTGCATAAGAAGTAAAAGGGGGCAGACTCTGCACTCCCGAACTGCAAAGTGCAAATCTGCAGCTGTCTGCTGGAACACAAGATGGGTCAGAGCTGGCTGGGGGAGGGACTAACTCCCTGGACCAGTTAGTCATTCTCTGGTTGCTTGCCAACCCCTTCTGAGTAAACCCCGCCATTTGCAGTACATCTGCCAAGTACAAGATTAGATGTCTGTGATACAAAAGCCCAAAACGCAGCAGTAAAGAGATTCACTTGGCGTGGCAGCCAGTGACTGCTCACCCACTGTGTGCATGCTGCTAAAGCCTCATTGCACCTAGAAAAGTGACCCAGCATGGCTGGGAGTGGCATAAAACACACAAGTACATAACTGCATAGCAACAACCTGCAAAATCCAGCAATCCCTCCTAGCCTCCGTCATTAACCCTGCAGCAGGGATGCATTGTAACTTCTCAGCTCTAGACCTGCGCATGAATGGGGTTGGGGAAAGGAGAGAAGTGGCTTGGTTCCCACGACTGCATTTCCTAAGAGCAGCACTTAGCAAGTGGCTATTCCACAGGCCTTGTCTACACTACAAAATTAGGTCAACTTCAGTTAGGTCGAGCTACAGCCTCTGCAGTAATTCAATCGGTTGTTGGTGTGTCCACACTACCCTCCTTCTGCCGATGGTGAGCGTCCTCACCAGAAGCGCT
This sequence comes from Terrapene triunguis, assembly GCF_002925995.2. Lineage (NCBI taxonomy): Eukaryota > Metazoa > Chordata > Testudines > Emydidae > Terrapene > Terrapene triunguis. The sequence goes on along the minus strand of NW_020664483.1, from coordinate 13,020,045 downwards.
TGCATTGACTGAAGTGGGGCATTGTGGGGCACTGACAGCTGCGTGGGGCTCACAGCTGGAGTCCCCCATCCTGGAGGAGAGCCTACCAGCAAGGAAATTGACATTCTTGTCAGTTTCATGGCTGCTATTGTCTCTGCTCAGGTTGTCAGCAGCAAGGGGCTCATAGCTGGAGCTGTGAAACTGACAAGAATGTCAAATTCATTGCTGGTAGATTCCAAGCTGTGAAATTGAGCCCTGCACCTGGCTTACAGCTTGGGGTGTAACCCCAGGGGAGGGGCTCCAGATGGGGGGGGCAGCTGTGAGCCCAGCACTTGGGCTGTCAGTGCCAGGGCAGGACGGGGGCCCCAGCTGTGAGTCCAGTGCCCAGCTGACAGCTGGTGGTGGGGAGCCCAGCTGTCAGCCCCACTTGGACACTGCATCACCCTAACCACACCGACATATGTGCTACACCTCTCGTGGAGGTGGAAGTTATTATGTTGGGGTATCAGTGGAAGCAGCATGCTAGTGTAGACACTGACGTAATTAGGTCTATATAAACTGCCTTATGTTGACCTAACTTTGTAGTGTAGACCAAAGTGATTAGGATTTCTAATCTGCACCCAGCAATTGACTTTCTCTGTGGGAACACAGTAGTACCACCCCCAAATGTTCAAAAATCATGAGATTGGTTTTAAAAGAACCCAACATTCTGGGTTCTTTCTCTGTTTTCTGGGTTTTGAGCCTTTAGGCTACACCAGGGTCACATACCTTTTTAAAAAAATGAAAGCTGAGATTCTCATGTATTCAAAAGACTCCAAGAGTTGAGGCAACTTAGAAAAACACCAGCTATCATAAGACTCACCATAAAAATCATGAAAGTTGGCAACACTAGCATGGTACACGTTTAGATACAATGGTGATGAGCATGGTAGGCTTATTTAGTTGCTCTTTTGAACAGGAGGTCAATGGTTAACATTTGGTCACCGGTTTGATGATCTTAGTTTTGGTTTCTCACTTAACAGAGTGGACTGCGTGAAGGGTTGTCACCCTCCACCTCATGAGGCTGGTACAAACAACTATACAGATGATGAGAACAAGGGTTCTCAAACTGGACACAGTATATTAGTTCAGTGCCTTAGTTTCGAATCTGTACAATGGAGCTAATACTTCCTTCCTGCCGCCCTTTGTTTGTCTTGCCTATTTAGATATTTTAAAGTACTACAGGGCAGGGTCTGTCACGTATTATGTGGTTGTATAATGCTTACCACAATGCAGCCATCACCGAAGCTGGAGCCTCTAAATACTACTCTAATAAATAAATAAATAAACAAAAATAATAATAATCTCCTCACTCTAAAGAATAGCCTCAGATCACTTGTCTATCAGAAATTCCCTTTTGTCACCCCACAATGAAGAATAATCTCTGGTCTCACACATCCTTTCTGTCACATGAAAATGAAGACTGGGCAAACAAGAGGCAGACAAGATGTTTGCTAAGCAGCAATCATATTTATAGGAACCAAGTTTCACTGAGGCCTTCTGATCTAAGAGTGGGCTGGTGATAATGTAATTTCATTTAACTAAGTAGCTCTCTGCCTGCAAAATGAGGGGAGACTAATCTCGAATGGAAAACATATTTTATGACAGCTGAAAATTACGGGCCAAAGTCATCCTGGTGTAATTGTATCAACTTCCCTGTCATTATACCAGGGCTGGCTTTGGCCCATTTTGTGTTCAGAGAAATGTCACTACATTAACGATCACGTACATTACAAGGAGAAATTTTCTGTCTGCACCAATGCCATAAAATGAATGTTACCTTTAATGCTACTGCACAGGCCACAATTAAATTTTTAACATTCTGGAAATTTATGTCACATTTCAATCCCAAACAGCATGTTTGGCCTGGATCTTTAATATGCATTCAGATTATTAAGAACCATAAAGCTCAATCCCACTGCAAGAAATCATAAGTCAATGAGGGAATTTGCTATTAAGTCCTGCCTCTGTCAGCACTTCTAGAAGAGCAGGGATGCTGATGGCTTCACTTTCTAGTTCTTAGAGGCCACCAGCCAGGATAGAATTCCATGGGGCAAGAAAAGTGAACATACACGGGTCACATTTTGCATCTCGTGCCCCCTTCACTAGCACATGCCGCACACAAGTGAGCTAACCATACCCCTTGCACTGCAGACCAGGCTCCGTAGAGTAGTGATTCTCTAATGTGGCCACCGTCCGCATGCAGCCACCAGGGGCTTTTCTTGTGGCCACAGCCTCCTGGGCTGTGATGGGGGGGGTGGGGGAGGAACCAGCGGTCCCTCCCTCTCCCTGGTGCTCCTGGCTGCACCGCCTTGGTGTTGGTTGCTGGGGCCACCAGCAAGGACTGGGTCCTGCCCAACTTTGGAGACACCTGGGGCACAATGCGGGAGGAGCAGGCAGCCAGTAAGTTCCCCACCTTCCCAGGGGTGGAGCGGCTCAGGTCACGGGGCTTCAGGCTCCAGCCCTGGGTTACAGCTGCATGGCAGCAGGCCCCATCCTCCGGACACGGGGCTTCAGGCTCCAGACCCCCTCCCCCTGCTGTCTCCCCCGGCCACCCATCCACGCACCCTCATTGCCCCTGGCCTCGCTGCCTCCCCCGACCCCCTCCCCCATCCAGGGCTTAATTTGTCCCCAGGCTTGCCGGGGCTGAGTAAGGGCAGGTCTACACTACAGCCGGGATCGACGCTCTGAGATCGATCCACCAGTGGTCGATTTAGCAGGTCTAGTAAAGACTGGGCAAATTGACTGCAGATCGCTCTCCAGTCGACCCCTGTACTCTACCCCCGACGAGAAGAGTAAAGTAATGTAGACCCCATGGTAACTCGACCTAAGGTACGTCGACTCCACCTACGTTATTCACGTAGCTGGAGTTGCGTAGCATAGGTCGACTTACCGCGGTAGTGTGGACATAGCCTAAGTCTGCTGTGAAAAGTGATACTTGTATGTTTGTTAATAGCACTTTTCACAACAGAATTACTAGCTGGCAATAAATAAATTACAATGATTTGGACGTGTCTATGTGCATATTTATTTGTTTTTCCTAAAGCTAATTAAATATTTTAGGGAAAAGTGTGAGAGAGGCCACCAGCAAGAGTAGGTGGCCACGCTCTGAGGCCACCAAATAATTTGTCCTGAGAAATCCTCAGAGAACCCCCTCTGATGTGCCAATCAGCCTGGAGAATGGCCTGTCATCGCTGCTCTGAGAGCTGAGGAAAGAGCTCGTTCTGCTGTTTGTACCGGAAGGGAAGAAGCAATGTGCAGCAGAGGGAGGAAGCATCTAGCTCTAACCACATTATCCTAAGTCCCACTTAGCAATCAGACATCACTGCCGATTGCAGCATGGACACAGACCGGGGTGAGCATTTAAAAACTGCATGACGACACAAGTATTCCCAGATCAGATCATGTTCTATCATTCAACGCAGCAACGCCAACGTTACCGTAGTCAGACAAACCCGGGCAAAGTCATTTTCCAAGCAGCGGTTGGGTTACCCCGGGAGTCATATTTAGTTTAAGTTGGTACTGTAGCTGATGGAAAATGTATGTCAGTTTGTGGCAGGATGTTGTGAGCTCCATCTCATTAGCAATACGCTACCCGGAGAGCAGAGTACGGGGTGGGGTTTGCTTCCTATCTATGAATTTGCACATGGTATTTCAAGACGTGATACAGCAATTAATGATAGTGTGCCATACACTATAGTTGCTTAAGGAAGCCATGTCTGGTTCTCACTAGTGTAACAAATAGGTCAAAGGCAAGTCCTGCCCCTTGTCTCTTGGGAGGGGCTGTTGGCTGTGGCTCTTCTTCCCTGGGGGGAGATCAGGAGTTGGGGGAGGGGAATGTAAACCGGATGAGTTCCCCTGAGCGATGCTGAGTTCTGCTCTGCTGAGGCAAGTTACAATTTGTGCACTAGCATGTGGGACCATGTAGGCAATCGAGGGGCTGGGCAGGGCAGGGCTGGAGGCTATGCTGTTATGCGTATCCTACCCCTCACTAGGGGCCATTGCAGTGTCAGGGCTGTGGTGACAGCAAAGGAGCACCTCCAGCATAGCTCCCAGGCCCAGCTACCGGGGAGGAGGGGGGCAGTGCTGAGTTGAGAATCCATCCCTTAATGCTCAGGAGCAGATAATAAGGATCTTCCTAGCACAGCTACAGCTTCTGAGGAAGCAATTTGCACATAAAGCCACATAAGGCAATTTTGGCTTCTGCCAGTTTCCTCACAAATCTGGGAAAATCCCTTTCATGTGCTGTGGCTTTCCTTGGTTTCCCTGGGGGAGGATACACAGCCTTTTCCTGGAGGGGCCCTGATCCTAACAGTGATTCAGTCCAGTAACAACTGAATGTTGTGAGAATCGAATAGCTCTTCAGTGGCCTACGTGATAAGATCAGTCCTGTCACCTCAGCCCAGTTCCTAATAGACGGGACTCCACACCACAACTGTTACCTTTACTGGCAGTCTTCGAATACAGTTTGAGTAGTCATTCCCATCAGGATTACTGACACTGCCTGCATTGCAACTGTACTGTAAACATGTAGGGCCCTATCATAGGCGCCGACTTCTTCTGGCGCTGGTGGGTGCTCAACCCCCATCTGCCCCCAGCCCCACCCCGACTCCACCCCGCCCCGCCCTCATTCTAACTCCTTCCCAACTCCACCCCCTCCCTGCCCCTATTCGACTCCTTCCCCAAATCCCCGCCCCGGCCCCGCCTCTTCCCCATCTCCTCCCCTGAGCGCGCCACGTTCCCGCTCCTCCCTCCCAGAGCTTGCTACAGCTATTTGGCAGTGGCAAGCGCCGGGAGGGAGGGAGGGAGGAGCGGAGATGTGGCGCACTGGGAGGAGGCAGAGGCGGAGGAGGAGGTGAGGCAGGAGGAAATGAGGAGGGGATGTGAGGGGAGCTTGGCTGCCAGTGGGTGCAGAGCACCCACTAATTTTTCCCTGTGGGCGCTCCAACCCTGGAGCACCCACGGAGTCGGCGCCTATGGGCCCTACCAAATTCATGGCCATGAAAAACACATCCTTACTTCTGCTCTGCTGCTGGTAGCAGCTCTGCCTTCAGAGATGGGCTCTCCAGCTGCCCAGCTCTGAAGGCAGCGCCGCCACCAGCAGCAGCACAGAAGTAAGGGTAGCAGTACCGCAACCCCTACAATAACCTTGCGACCCCGCCCCCCAAATCCTTTTTGGGTCAGGACCCCTACAATTACAACACCATGAAATTTCAGATTTTAATAGCTTAAGTAATAAAATGTATGATTTTTTAGATCCTATGATTGTGAAATTGACCAAAATGGACCGTGAATTTGGTAGGGCCTGTAGGGAGCCAGGGTGGCTGCCCTCCGAACCTGAGGGTAAAGGGCCTTTCTCTCAGCCTGAGTGGGCGGGGCCAGCCCAAGCTTGCTCCACCCCCCGGAAGGGGAGGGGTGGAACAGGAAGTATAAAGGGCGGGGCCCTTAGCTCAGTTCGGGCAGCACCAGGGAGGGAGGCAGACCGCAGACTGCTCCCTTCAGACCCTGCTGCCACGCCAGGGGAGGCCCTGGACCAGTGGAAACCTCACCTGGAGGACGGCCTGGGGCTGCCAGGACTGCCCGCTGCCGAGTACCCAGGGGAACTGGAGGAGCCGGAGGGGGAGCTGGAGCTGGAGCTGGAGCTGCCAGCAGCCAAGGACCGGGAGGAGCTGGAGGAGCCTGAGCCTGAGGGGGAGCTGGAGCTGCCAAGAGCGGACTACCCCGACGCACTGGCAGGACCAGAGGGATTTGGATGAGCAATCGGGTAGGAAGTAGCCCAGGGACAGAGCTGCACAGTGGTGAGTCTGTATCGTGGAAGGACCCCGCTGATCCAGTGGCAGGACGAGGGTCCTGCCACTGTCAGGGCCCTGGGCTGGAATGCAGTGGTGTAGGGTGGGCCTGCGTTCCCCTACCCGGCCGAGCCACGCCGGGACCTTTGCCGGCGCTCCCCTGCCTGAGGGGCGCGCTATTGACCTTTGCCGGCGCTCCCCTGCCTGAGGGGCGCGCTATTGACCTTTGCTGGCGCTCCCCTGCCTGAGGGGCACGCTACAGACTCTGGCTGGCGTCCTTCCCGCCACTAATTCCCCGCTGGTGGAGGCGTGACCCAGGCCGGCCAGTGACGTCGTAGCTCCCCACTGCCCCCTAGCAGGTAGGTGGACTGACGCCGATCACAAGGCCCTATAGATAAGCAATCAGTTATGCACTGGGTATCTTTCATGACTACTAAAATAAATTTGATAGAGGAAGGTGCACTATCTGGGAGAGGTAAGGAAAGAATGAAGTGATGGAGTGGGAGTCCGTTACGGTGGGTCTGACCGAAATGGGTTGAAGAAATGAAAAGAGTTTTTGTAAAGTCTGGCTCCGATCCAGCAATCAAGAATGGTAACAAGATGGAAATAGACGAGGAGGAAAGGAAGCAGCTGAAGTGCAGCTAGCAAACTTTGGATCACAGAAACAGCCAGGCTCTATGGAACACCTAGAGTACAAGAAGGGGCATCACAGTCAGACTTCTAGCTGAACAGCAGCCATTACTGCTGATGGCTTAGTTGTTATAGATTATAAATTAATGGAGATATCCTATCTCCTAGAACTGGAAGGGACCTTGAAAGGTCGTCGAGTCCAGCCCCCTGCCTTCACTAGCAGGACCAAGTACTGATTTTGCCCTAGATCCCTAAGTGGCCCCCTCAAGGATTGAACTCCTAACCCTGGGTTTAGCAGGCCAATGCTCAAACCACTGAGCTATCCCTCCCCCCAAATTGGGTTTCTACAGCACAGAACAGCAGATGACCAAGAGGGATATGCTGTGCTGCCTGTAGCTATGTAATTAAAGGAAATAGCGTCATTCTGTTTTGTGTACTGCACCTCGAAAAGTGGCAAAAACACTCATATGCTGCAGAGGTAGCCACCATTTCTGGGTTTCATTTCCAGAGCACAATGTTCCAGAGCGAGTCACTCCACTGGTTCTCGCTGGGATGTTTGCCATAATCTGAAATGAAAGTCGTTTAGACCCAACCTCCATGTTTTGCAATTTGTTTGGGGGGGGGGGGGGAGGGAAATAACAGGATCTTATTGAACTGATTTTAAAAGGTAAGAATGCTCCAGTCCTCCTCTCTAGGCACTCCCAAAATACAGAGACAATGATGTTGCAACCTGTTCTCTGTGTTAATTAGATCATTACTAAATTGCCCATCCTCCTTCTTGAACCTCCAGTGTCTTTGCCTGGCTGACTAATACAGGAGAAACTCTTTGGCCGACTCCACTAACTCAAGTGTTGTAAGGGGAAGGTGCCTGCTGTTATTAAAGCCAGCATGAGCTTCATTTTGACCACATCAAATGAGACAGTTCTCAGAGGTAAGTCTCCCACAGGTGCACCATGTCCCCCAGGGGCTAGAACAGCAGTGTAGTGAATTTTCTGAGGCGTCGTTCAGTTTTCTTAGCCCAGGTGCTAATTATGCTGGAGATTCCCCCCCCCCCCCCATGAGTGAAATATGTCAAAAGAACCAGAAAAGTATGCAGAGTTCTGAACTCTGAACTGAGCTGATGGGAAAGGATGAAATAATCATCTCCAACTACAGCTTACTTACACTGTGAGCTCTTGCGAGCAGAGACCATCTTTTTGTTCTCTTTACACAGCGCCTAACAGACTAGGGGCCTGGTCCAAGACTGGCGCTCCTACTGTAAGGTGGGAAACTGAGTCACAAGTCCACCCAATTTAGACAGTATCAATTTTCACCTTTATTTATAAATGTTCAGACAGAATTATTGTCAGGGATCGGTTCTGACCATATATTAATGACAGAGAATAAATGGATAAGGCAGAACAGCTGGGCCCAAGTTACTGAGTTCCAGGGTACCAGGAAGGTCGCCTGCACAGAGTGTCTGGCCTCTGGTCTTGTCCTTCAGTCTTATTCCTTCAGTTTGTGGTCCGCTATTTCTCCATCTTGGACCCTTGTTCACTCGGTTTCTTATATTTTTTCATATTCCCATTAGCTTTCTTCCAGTCTACATTAAGCATTATGTCTCAGATAACCCATACAATACGCATGTACAAGCTTCAATTTACACAACTTTTGCTGTCTACACTCTTTTCATGGCATTATGTTTTCATGTCACCTTGCTCTTGTTTTACCATTATAAAGGCTTTTAGCATTACGTTTGGTGTATTTATTACCCTAATTAGCTTCCTTTTATCTAAATCCTCCAGTGCAGAAACAAAACATCACCTATGGCCTGTCAGCAATAAGCATTATCTGAACAAGTCTATATAAGAGAAAGAGATTGTCAAGACAACACAAATGCCAGGCAAAAGCTAGGCCAAGGCCTTTGCATAAGTATTGCCCTATTCAAACTCATTCATTAACCATAATAATAAACTAAACTAACACAGCCCTTATTTTTACCATTTAGCAAATTCTTCATCTTTGTATTTCAGTATCAGAATTCAGTATATAGCTATCATCATAACCTTTGATTTTTATTTGAACGGTGTCGGGGTTGTGGGGATAACATGATCTTTAATGTCAGGATTTCCTTATCTTTGCCAAACAAGGCCTTGCGGGCGACTTCTCACTCAAAGTCCAGCATCATGTTTGTAAATCATTAGAAGCCTTGTCAGTCATTTTCATTTTGAAGTGCTTTTTATTTTAGTTTCATTTGGGCTATTCCATTACTCCCCAGTACTAGGCACTTCTACAATGCAAAGAATTAACGACAATGGGGATTAATGGTGTCCCCTCCGTCTTCCGAGGTACTTGTACAACCCCCATTACTGTATCTGAGCACCTAATAGATATAATGAATTTTTCCTCACCACACCTCGTGAGGCGGGGAAGTGGGTATTATCACCCATTTGACAAAAGGCACAGAGAGATCAAATGACTTGCCCACGCCCAGGCAAGAAGTTTGTGATAGAAATTCAACCCAAGTCTCCTGAAGTCTAGTCCAGTCCCTTCCCCGCAAGGCCATCCTACACTATAACGTTTACTAGGGTTTGTAACATGGCAGAGGCACTGTTGACGCTAAGTGTGGTTTATGTCTTCACACCACATGGTTAATACTCAGTTAGTAACTCTGGATATTAACCAGCTATTGCCTTTGCCAGCAGCCTCGGTTGGCACGTTTGTCTTCTTTACCCAAGTTGTAACCCTGATTTTGCTGTGTTCACAGGAGCCTTGACTATCACTTTGTAACCAGGTTGGCTGATCCTCCTTGCTCCCAGCTCCCAGTGTGGGAGGGCATCCCTGAGTGCATTGCCCCATGTGTAAGTTTTGCCACCCTATGTGCATTGAGCACTCTATCCCTGCTGAGGCGCTAGGGAGCAGCTGGCCCGTTCTTTCTAGAATGCACCAGAACAAACATGACTGGGCAGCCTGGTGGGGAGAATTCATAAATGTTATAAACACATGGAGGTGTCAGCAACAATTCTCTTTGAGGTAACTAGATAAAAGTGTCACCCACTGTTTACAAAAACCTGGTTGTACTTGTCGTGTACATAGGGCCTTGATTTAAGATGCAAGCTGATTAGCCATGTTATCGAATCATCCTCCATCCTTAGCAAGCTATCAAAATCTCTGCTAAAGGAGTTCTTGTTTCCTCTTTCTACATCCTTCAGAATTCTGACCCTAATCCACCTGGGCTGGATGCTTTGTCAACATGTAACAGAGATGTCGCTTTCTTATCACTAATCAACTACCCTTTCAACATTTCACCTTCCCTTCCCAGGAAAAAACAAACAAACTTAGTGTCCAGACTGTGACATTAATACTAATGTAATATTAGCTGTATTGCAATAGCCCCTAGGGGCTCCAGCCATGGGCCAGGACCGCATTGTGTCCCTTCATGAATGGGATCAGAGTCTGAATCTATGGGCTCAGTCCTTTGCTCCCAGTCAAGAAGGCTCACCAGAGACCGTGGCCCTGATTTTGAGCTTTTAGGGTGTTCCTTGCTTCAGCTTTTGTTGTAGATGCTGAGCCAAGGATTCTTTCCCTCTCCTAACAACGTCAAGCCTATCTTTCAGCAGCTTCACGTACACGAATACATCAGAGAGATAAGTACTAGAGAGGGAGAGGAGTTAAGTTAGGTAACAATGTTGCCACAAGAACAAATGGATAAAAACTGGCCATCAACAAGTTCAGGCTTGAAATTGGACAAAGGTTTCTAACATCAGAGGAGTGAAGTTCTGGAACAGCCTTCCAAGGGGAGCAGTGAGGGGCAAAAAAATAACCCTAACTGGCTTCAAGGCTGAGCTTGATAAGTCTATGGAGGGGATGTTTACGTTATATAGTCAATCTGCAACTGCTAGTAGCAAATACCCCCAATGGCTGGTGATGTTATACTAGATGGGGAGGACTCTGAGTTACTACAGAGAATTCTTTCCTGATGTCTGGCTGGTGGGTCTTGCCGAAATGCTCTGGGTCCAACTGACGGCCATATTTGGGGTCGGGAAAGAATTTTTCCTGACCCCAGATTGTATTTTTTTTTTTTTTTTTTTGCCTTCCTCTGCCACATGGGGCATGAGTCACTTGCAGGTTTAAACCAATGTAAATGGTGGATTCTCTGTAACTTGAAGTCTTTAAATCATGATTAGAGGACTTCAGTAACTCAGCCAAAGGTTAGGGGTCTATTACAGGAGTGGGTGGGTGAGGTTCTGTGGCCTGCAATGTGCAGGAGGTCAGACTACATGATCACGATGGTCCCTTCTGGCCTTAAAGTCTATGAATCATACCTGATTTCTTGCATGGCTTTTTGGTTGACATGCAGAGATCATTCCCTTGGGGGAAGGCCTCAGAGCCTCTAGCATTTATCCCCATTTCTTCTCTTTTCTAACTTCAAACTCGAACTCCTCTTTATGAAAACTATCCTTCAAGATATGGACAACTAGATGCAAATGTCTCTGGAATCTGTCAAAACCACTCTTGAACCTACAGGAGGTCTGGGCCTCTGTCCAGTAATGCAAGGTGCTCTCCTTCCTATCCCACACCTAGAACTGAATAAAATGACCCCGATTGCTGGCTGACACTCGACCCCCTTTATGTTGACTCTGCAGAGGAGAAGCAGTCATACAGCTGGTGGAACCAGCCCTAGGGAATACTCATTAGGTGCATGTTCTGGGTTTCGCCAGAGAAGTGGAGGGTAGACAGAGAGCTTCTGTATTATTCCAGGTATTCTTAGCTGCTGCAATGGCTCCTGCTGGCTGTCCTAGTTTATCCCAGAGACTGGACTGGTCCCCAGGTGGCCCCAGAGTCCAGAGCAGGGGGGCACATAGGTAATATACAACCACCTTTGTGTCCCACACACACTGCACACAGCAGAGTTTGAACACAGCTCAAAATCGGGGCCATGGTCTCTGCAAAACCTTCCTGACTGGGAGCAAAGGATTGAGCCTTTAGATTCAGATTCTGACCCCAGGGGTTCTCACATACACGGATCACATCTGAATAGATTGTCGAAGGGATGACACCTCCCTTCCCACCGGTGTTCCTAACTGTGTGCATCATCTCCCTTCCCATGGATGATCAGCTAACATCCTTGTGACAAGCACAGCAAATGCTTACATGGAAAAGTAACGTTAAGGAAAGATTTGGTAGCTGGGAATAAGCGAGCCAGTGCCATGTGATCAGCAGCTCTCTGCACAGTGCCAGCATGGGCGCTGTATGCCATTAATGGTTCACTGCCCACAATTTGGGATTGATTGTCTGCATTAGACCATTGGGCTGGCCCTGATTGTTCAGTATTTGAAGAATATCTTACTGTCGATCCGAATTCATTTTCTCTTTATAGGGCATTTACTCTTCTAGCCTTCTCCGCCGTATTTTTACACTGCGAGGCCCTGATTCTCCTCTGTGAATCAGGGGTAACTCCAAAGAAGTCTATGAAATCACACATTAGGTCAAACGAGTGTGAGAATCCAGCCCTTATTGTATATGTTTGGTTGTTCTCTAGCAATGAGGCTTTTTAAAGACGATCCAGCTCACGTGTGTCAGCCAGGCCTATCACTCATTGTTTGCATCACAAAGGGAAACCCATGATATGCAGAACCCGTCTACACTATTTAAAAAGCACCATGTTGTACCCAAACGTGAGTAAAACATGTCTTTGCTCTGCAGCACAGATGGGAGCTAACGCCCTTTTCTATCCAAGGCAACAGCACAATTCAGGAACATCGTTACAACATAATTGTACTCTAAATGGAACTGTGTTTTAACTGTGTAAGAGACAATGATATTGTAGCTGAGTCCTCTGACAGGGTTGCTATTCTGGTATAGACAGGCCCCATACATTAAGGAAGACTGAGTTATATCTAGACACCTTCATGAAGGCTGATTTTATCACTTTGCAATTGCCCTCCCACTTCCTTGCTGAACCGGCCCTGTGTTGACACAACCTTTTTTCTGATCAGAAGGACTGGGCAGAGCTCCCTTCAAAGTCTCAAAGGATGTTTCTAAGATACAATCAGGGAAGTTAACGCAGAAATAGTCCAGTAAAATATTGCATTTCTGTAGCGCTCTTCATGCAAATCATCTCAAGGATCCTTCACAATTACTATGAGAAATATTTGTGCATAGACAATCCTAGGACGCTGAGTCCCAGCAATTCAGAGAAAAGTTACTCCATAAATTCTAGTCATGGGAATCTTCCTCCTAGCCCAGTGGTTTGATAGTGATGAAAATTTTCTACCATTTGACAGTTCAGTGTCTCAGGTCTGATGAGTTTGTGGGTTTCAATCTAGTTCCTAGTAGAGAAGCATTGCAAAAAAGCACAGACTGGCAATCTCAGTATTAACGGAGCATGGAGACTGAACTACCCTTCTCAGCCCTAGACATGGTCCCTCCGTGTTCAGGACTGAGGCACATTCTCTGGGCAGTGCGGGGAGAGATTGCCCTGTCACACTCTCTGCATACCATTCGGTGGCTTAGCCCAGTTTCCAGCACTTGCAAGCCAGAGGCTTTCAGGCAACCCTTTAACAAAAAAGATTCTAAGTACCAACTACGTTTGAGGGAAGGTTCCAAGCGACGAGCACATTGGCAATGTATTTGCATACTTCCTGAGTCTTGTACACACAGCATGCTTTCAGCTCTCCTATTTACTTTGCTAAACTTGTTAAGTTTGTCTATAAGCATTTGGTTTTTCCTTAAGGCAGCAGTGGCGTGGGAGGGTGAGAGAGAAAAGGGTTCTGGAGTTCATTTTCCTCCATAAATCCAATATTTAATGTGCTATGTCACTCACTTCTTCAGCAAATATGTGACTACATAATTCTCATATCCAGTCCTAAGAGTTTGTTTCTGTTCACATGGCAGCACTCTCAAAACATCTGCTCCATTTCCACCCTTCCCCTCCTGTCACCCAGACAAGCACCTCCTCTAGTCTCCCCTGCATCTCGTTCTGTATATCGAACACACAAGCCTGCCTCTCACCTCTACAGAAAGACCTGGTCCTTCAACACACACCGTAACTGCCACTCCCACACCCAAATCTGTCCCTTCTCCTCTTCCCTGACACAACACACCCACTCCTTGCCCTAAAAACACCTGTATCAGCCTGAACACTTGTACATTTTGCAATGCTGGAGGCTGTTTGAGAAATGTGAGTCACCATCAGCGCACAATTTCTGGGTGGATGAGGGGTGTGTGGCTACAACAGATTTGCAAAGCAATGGGGTGAAAGCAACCTGATTTGTCAATAATGACTCCATGCTATGGGCTGCATCCTGCGCACTTTACTCAAGTTGTTACTCAGATGAAACCCTGATTGACTCCAATGGGCAAAGTCACAGGCCCAGGTCATATCCAATCCATTTCCACCCCTTGCTGCTGCAGAGAGAAGTCAGCCTGTGCGGTACACATGGAGCGTGGAGTCTGCCTGCACAGCATCACTGCGGTCTGTAGGCACTGTCTGTCTGTCTGGTGGGCACTGCATCAGTTTCAGTGTATGTAGTGCAGCGGTTCTCAGACTGTGAGTCGGGACCCCAAAGTGGGTCGTGACACCATTTTAATGGGGTCTCCAGAGCAGGCATTAGACTTGCAGAGGCCAAAGCCAAAGCCTCAGCCCCACTGCCCAGGACTGAAGCTGAAGCCTGAGGGCATCAGCCTTGGGTGGTGGGGCTCAGGTTACAGGCCCTCTGCCTGGGACTGAAGCTGTTGGGCTTTGGCTTTGGTCCCCCCTGCCCGGGGTGGTGGGGCTTGGGCTTAGGCAGGGCTCTGGCAGGCTCAGGTTTTGGTCCCCCTCCTGGGGTCATGTAGTAATTTTTGTTGTCAGAAGAGGGTGGCAGCACAATGAAGTTTGAGAACCGCTGGTCTGGTGCTTTCTACACACATAAGAGAGACGATGTGTAGCAGGAGTTGGTTCTCTCCGATAATGCTCTTGCAAGTAAAACCCAAACATCTAACTCTTAGGAAACACCTCAACCTGATCTCTGATATTATATTATAACTCAGATTGACAGTCAGGGTTTGGGATTTACATGAACCCTAAATACATCAATGTACATCCTACTCAGGGCTTGTGCCATGGGGACTGTAAAAGGAAGAGTGCTTTCACCCAGAAGTGACTAATAAATAATGTAACAAGGATGTTTACAGACTTTCCCTTTGCCACTACCATCCTCCCTACTTTTAATTAATCGCTGGAAAAAGCAATGGTCTTGATGGCTCCTGTCGTTTGAAAATCTGCTTTAATTTGTGCAATGTCTCCCAGCTCCTGGGCCCAGCACTCTTGTAAACTTCAGACTTCAATGCTTTATTGGCTTGGCATGGAAGCACTTTGAACAGCAGAGGCAGAATGGGCTGACAAGTTTCTTTCCCCACTGTGGAGTCATAAATTTACCAACACAGAAAGCATGTTTGAACATGATCACGTGACCGTTCTGCTGGAACCTCCTACGGCAAATCCTTATAAAAGCCAAATAGGGATGTGGCCAATCTGTAACCGGAGTTGTTGAGTCAGCTGGTGCTTGGTTAGTCAGACTGGAAATAGCTCCTAGAGATGAATGTACGCAAGAGCTGGCTGAGGTTCAGAACATTTGAGAAGAGAAGACCCAGACCAGGAAGAGGCTGTTTGAAAGGGGTAGAGCATTTTTCTGGCTAATTAACAGGGAGTACATGAGTGGAATTCAGCCTTTGTTGGAAATGATGAAGGAAGGCAGCTTCCAGTTCTCTGCGCTATGATAATTTTCTGCTGATGAGGCAGAGTTAGCAGCACAGTCTCCCATTTAGTCTATGGGAATGTTGCAGTTGGCTACCACGGGAGCAAAAGCAGGACAACAGTCACATTATTAGCAGTAAACTCTGCACTCTGCTGTTCAGAGCATTGTTGTTGTGAGGTAAAGGAGAGGAGTAGTTGGTAGGAGGGGGGCAGGACAGGAAGGATAAGCTGCTGAGAGTCAGGAAATAGCATGACTTGTGTGAGCTGCAGTGAGTTTGCTGAATATTTTCTGGTCTCTTTCTGCACACGCCTCCCCCCACAAACACCAGCCTCCATCCCTCCATTGTCTCCTTCTCACACAGATGTCTCCAGCATTTCTGTCAGGCTACTGCTTATTCTTGGGATGCTTTCCCTGAACCTATTTGCCAAGCCACGTCTCCCACCACATTCACATCCCTGCCAGAAACTCCCTTCTGCCATGAAGCCTGAGGAAGGAGGGGGGAGGAAGCTCTCTTTCTCTCACACACACGCTACTTAATGGAACTACCAGGATGTGTATCTGCCTTACTGAGGAGTCATGTGACTTGTCCTTCTCTGTCTGTTTAGATCCCTTGCTTGTTATGCCATGCTGAATGCAGCTCTTTTGGGCAGGGACTGCACTTTTCCAATTTGGGGTGTGGCCCTGCTCAAAAGAGAAATCAATATTTTAAACTTTTTTGAGGAGGGCAGCTTAGGAGAAAAAAATACTTCTTAGCGATGGGCAGACTCCAGACTAGAAGAATTCCCTCAATACTTATTAGCCCAAGGAATAACCTACAAGCCGGTGTGACAAATACCTGCACAACCACAGTAAGGAGTGGCTTCAGTTGCTCTGCTCCTCAGCCCTCTTCCTCCCATCCCTGGGTCATTTTGCTCCTGCTCCCTCCTGGGGAAAAAAAGCTGCAATTCCTGAGCTCTTCTGCTTTCGCTCCTGCTTCCTATCCTCTTAAAGGAGCAGCTGCCCCTGGGACACACTTTACCTAAGTTTTCCTCCATTCAGAGAAGATGCCAGCTGCCCTCCGGGCTCTGCTTCCTGGCCCCAGTCAGCCCATTCCATGTTTCTACCCCCTGGGCCAGTGATTTTTTTCAAGTATTTTTGAGCACCTGCATCTGCCACCAGCCTGGAATGAGCCGGAGCCTTTTGAGATGCACTAGTACTGGTATGATTATTGTTATTTATGTTTTGTATTACAATTGTCCCGCAATAGAAGAATCAGGGCCCAGCTGTTCTAAGTGCTATACAGACAAATTACTCAAACAATCCCTGCCTCAGAGAGCTTATGTGGCTATTTCCCTTTAAAGCCACATTTTCCTTACATAAGATACAATGCAGCTTCCTAATAGGGACTTTGTCATGAATAGGGTGACCAGATGTCTTTTATAGGGACAGTCCCGATTTTGGGGTCTTTTTCTTATATAGGCTCCTATTACCCCCCACCCCCGATTTTTCACATTTGCTGTCTGGTCACCCTAGTCATGAAGGGGTTAAAAAATTATGTAACTGTGTTGAAAATAACATTATTCCCTGTGTTTCATACGAGCAAGCTGTAATTGAACCATCTGGGACCAATAAAGGCTTGAATGGTATTAGAACAGAGGTAGTTGTTGTTCTACTAGTAATTGCTTTCCTTTCTGTTTGCTAAGTCATCCCATGCAGCAGCATCACCACCGCAACTCCGCTGAGCCATTCTTGGGGCCCATCCTGCATGATGCTGAGTATCCACAGCGGGGTTTTCTGTTCTTCGAGAACAAATCTTACACCACTGCCTTCCCATTTACCTTTGTTGTGGAGTAACTCATGCAAATGACTGCAGCTGTGCTGAGTGAAAAGCAACTCAGCCTGTGACTAATCAAATATCCTGCAGGGTGCTCATCTGTCATGCCTCTTCTGTGTCTCTCAGCTATGATGAAAATGAAAGATGAGGAATTGTCCTAGTTTCCCTGGGTGGAAATGTGCACAAAAGGAGTTCTGCCAAGGAGTCCTTAATAATTTCACAATCCCTAATGACATCATGATCAGCTTTTTCCGCTCTGTCATGTTTTAATTCCGTGACAATACACTGAGGCTGAGGATGAATATTTCTTTTTACCTTTTTTAAAGAAAGTAGCCTTAAGGAGCTGAAAGCAATTTGGAAATGCTTGTTTCCCAGGGGGACTTTCTGAGCCGGCGTTGTATATCCAGGGATGGCTTTGTTTAGAACAATGTGGCACAACATAGGTTTTGACAAGCAAAAAGGTAAACAGGCTACATAGGAAAGCCCTCTGTGTTCTTTTCTTTCTTGCTAGCTCATTGTAATGTCTTGGGGATCTTCCCTCCATATTCTGAATTAGGATTTTGGAACAACCAGTTAAGAGACTGACACCAGAGAATCCATACTAGCTTTTACCTGGAGCCCAGGACATGCTAGTAGAGGACCTTGGGCGCTTCACCAGTGTTGTATAAGTACAGATCTGGTCAGTGATGCCCCTACTTTGTGTACAGCGCTTCACTAATATGAGTAAGTGCTTTGCCCAGGGAACCCAGAGCCTGTGGAATGATCATGAGATCTGGCCTGGTCATGATTATCTGAAAATAATCATTTGAGGCCGGTTTCTTGGTTGTATTGAAATGTGCAATTTTAAAGACCATTGTTTTTTCAAAAGCACAACTGGTGGCAGCTTTAGACCGTCCCAGGCGGAGCTGAGACAGACACTACGCTTTAGGGAAACCCTGGGGTCTCAAGCATGCAGGAAAAGCAAACCCAATGCTATACCCTTAGGAGGCTGTGGCCACACCTGTTCCCTGGTGACTAGCACCTGCAGAATCCCTAACAAGAAGCAGTCCCCTGGTCATGGAGCAGATGGGCTTGCTGCTGCAAGCTCCAGAAGGCAGGGTCCTTGTGCCTCCTCCCTTGTGCGCACATGTCCAGAGGCAAACTGCAATCTGGCCCTAAAGCAAAGGGGGAAAAAAGAGTAAAATTCTAGTCTATATGGGTTTTTGTGCCATGATCATCACTGTAGTATCTGGAAGCCTATTTCAGAGCTTAACTAGCTATATAGTTAGAAAGATTTTCCTAACAACTAACATAAATCTCCCTTGCTGCAAATTAAGCCCATTACTTCTTGTCCTATCTTCAGCAGACATGGAGAACAATTGATCCCCCTCATCTTTATAACACCCCTTAACATATTTGAAATCCAATATCTTTCCAGGGATTGAAGTTTGGGCTGACTTAATTCCCAAGATCCTCCTTGTTCCCCCTTTAAAAGATAGGTACTATGTTTCCCCTTCTCCAGTCTTCTAGGACCTCACCCATCCTCCATGAGTTCTCAAAGATACTTGTTAATGATTCCAAGATTGATTCAGCTAGCTCCTTAAGTACCGTAGGATGAATTTCATCAGGCCCTCCCAGCTTGAATACATCCAGCATCTAAATATTTTTTAACCTGTTCTCTCCTTATTTTGGGAAAGTTCTGAGTCCTGTCTCAGTTTTTACTCAGACAAATTCTCGCTGAAGCCAAGGCGGGGGAGGGGAGGTTTCCTGGGTAAAAATAAAGGCCTCAGGATTTGGTCCCTGGATTTTATTTCCCCCTCCAGATGTTGAGCTTAGTCCTGTGAGGTGCTAACAATCCACAACTACTATTACAGGTACTCAGACCCTCAAGGGAGCAGGCCCAATATCTCCTCCATATTTGCCCCCAATATAACATCATCCCTTTAGGCCACAGGGGGGAAAAAACAACAATACTGGCTCCCAAAGATGCTCTTCTGACATAGATATAATATCATATAATGAGAATGGATCGCACCATTGTATTATCTCCCTCTAGGTACAGTATTGTAGGTACTTTTGGGAAACCCAGCTTGCTGGCTTTCATGCGTGACACTCTCAGGAATACCGCCCAGAGATACATATGCCAAAAAAATACATATTTCAGTAGAAGCATCTTTTTTACCATTGTATCTCTTCCCCTGTCACTCTATTATAAAAGATTCATATGTATTACCATCAAACATAATTACAGGTTTCAGATGCTTTTCCATTTCCTCTTTGTGCAGGAATATTTGAGTTGTCTCTGGCTTCATGATGACAAAGGAAAAAAAAGTCTGCTCCCAATTTCGTAAAAAGCTGCACCTTAGCTAAAAAGCCACTGAAACCATAGCCTCAACACCATCAAGTTGCACAATCTGATCTTTGTTTGAGAGCCAAAAGCAAACCCCATCACAAGAAGAATTTTTAAACTTTGTGTACACAAGCTATTGCTCTGTGAAGGGGCCTTTATTTGTGATCATGAAATAAAAAAAAAATCATTTAAATCTGGCTGCAGTGGAGTTCTCTTAAAAAGAAAGGTGCTTGCTGTATGCTGGCCGTGTTTATCTCTATAATCTATATATATACCTAAGCTGACTCTTTGTTAGGCATTAACATTTTCTAATTGATCCCTGTGGAATGCTTCAGGAACCTGAAAATGTTCTAAATCATGTCCAAGTGCCAGAAACAAACTTTTGCCCAAAGCCGTATCAGAGTCAAAGAAACTCTTTTTCTATTCAAGCTGGATCAAGCAAAGTCACTCTAAAAATCGTGTAAGGTCTCTATGCCACTCTTACGCCGCTATTTGATAGCCGTTCCTCCCGCCACTGTCTCCATACTATCCATCTTACCTAAGTAAAAAATATGTCAGTACTCCCCATTCATGAAACACATTGGACGTAGGATCACGATATTTCTTAGGTCCCCTCTATACTGTTTACCTGATTCCAGCAACTCGTATACCTACCCCAATGCATTCCCCAGTGCAGACAGGCAAAGCTACTGTTTGTGTGATGGCCACCATGGTGGCCAACACACTGGGGATTGAAATGGGGATCTCCAGAGCTAAAAGCATAAGCTGTTATAGCTTGAGCTAAACCACTGTTGCTAAGGGCTCTAACAACTCAGATCCTCTGTGGTCTGGCACAGAGGGGGAACTGTTACATATTCACTAGTGAGATACAGCTGTATCAGTGGTGGTTATTCTAGCTTCAAGCACAACTAAACTCCACCACTGCAAACAGCAGCTTTGCCTGTCGACACTTGGGGTTGCACTGATGCAGTCACAATTATGGCTGGCCACTGCTGGCTGTAATCAGGGCAAACCCCCAGTGGAAATATAAAAGTGACTTTCCATAAAAATCTGAGGAGGGTCCTGGGTAAATCAGCCCTTACTTCAGCTTAAAGGAATTCACAGCAGTACTTAAAACTCCTGAAGCCCAGCTCTGGCCAATACACACCTTGTCCATATCTATGGTTCTGCTTAATGAGCACAGTTCATTACTCACATACTGGCTTCTGTTGTGCTCTAACTGGATACATGATACAGACTTGATTACGTATGTTCACATACAGCAGAACATGCATAATTGCATTTAACTCAGGGGTTCTCAAACTGGGGGTTGGGACCCCTCAGGGGGTCACGAGGTTATTACATAGGGGGTCGCGAGCTGTCAGCCTCTACCCCAAACCCTGCTTTGCCTCCAGCATTTATAATGGTGTTAAGTATACAAAATATTGTTTTGAATTGATAAGGGGGGTCGCACTCAGAGACTTGCTGTGTGAAAGGGGTCACCAGTGCAAAAGTTTGAGAACCACTGAGTTAACTGCCACGTTCTGTAAAATCTTTTTCCTTTCTCTTTTGTCCTGAGAAGGAAAGGTACTGGAGTGACAGTCCTGGAGAACAAAGCCCTTTACTTAGCCACAGAACAGATGCAGCAAGCCCAAAGATAAACGTGTCACACAGCCCTGGCGTCCTCCCGCAGTCCTGATGTGAGAAACCGCCCGCAGGAAATAAGATGTATTTAGTTCCCACAACCATTCAGTTCTTGGCCTTTGTGCTGAGACTGCCAACGAGGGTGGAGGGGAGGGGGAGGATGCTAATTAGTGTAAAATCTGTGGTGCAGATGCCTATCTATAGGGAAACTACAAACTCATTTCAAACAGTCAAGAGATGGTAACAACTTTCAGCTACTGCACATCTGGGTGCAACTGGAACCAGTAACTTAGATCACATCAATTTCCTGAGCCACTCAGGTCTGACCCCTTATTAATAGCTCCTCATAGGACTATCTGCCCCATGCGGGCAGGGGACTGGACTCGATGACCTCTCGAGGTCCCTTCCAGTCCTAGAATCTATGAATCTCTCTCTCACCAGGGGTGCGTAGGCTTTTAATTATCCAGTACTGATGTAAAGAGTGGGCAGAGCATCTCTAGGGAGTTCTGGTTGGAAATACCCTTCTACTTGCCTCAAGCCAGGTGCTAGGCAGTCTCTCACCTTAGTCCCTGCTGGCACAGGATGTGAAAGGTCATTTAGATTTACAAACCTTATTTTAAATGAGAAAATTGTTTTTATATAAGAAATGAAGTAATCTGTATTTATATTCTTGGAGTAACTGGTATCAAAATCCATAGACTGAAAACAAATAGAACCTTAGAGACAGCTGGTGTCTGGCCCTGTGCCAGTGCAAGGTGGGGAAGATGACATGCACCATACATCTGTGCAGAGGGCACTCACAATACCAACACCGGCACTATGCTAGGTTAGCACTACGTTCCCCAGATGGATGTGTGCAGGTCATGCATCAGTCAGCAGAGCTGTCCCAGCATTGATGGACAATGGCACCGACTCCAAGCTAGCAGAGATTCTGGTGCAGTGTGTGCTCTCCCATAGCCCCGGTTTGAGTTGTGGCCACATGTGACAAACTGTACCCCTGTATTCACGCTATTGCACGCTATTGTAATAATCTTTGTAAAAAGAACGGCTTGTGAGGTGCCATTTGAAAACACATACTTTGCTGGTCATTATTGTCCTGGTAAAACATGTGTAGCAACATTGTATGTAAAGTTATAAGATTCCACGGTATGGTGTTACTAAAACATGTTCCAAGTCTGGGGAGTGGCCAAACCAGTTCCTTAGAGACAAAAGGCAAGCTGACGTCTCTGCCAGGTGTAAACAAGGTCAATGGGCCATTACCTGTTAAATGGCCATTCTTTGGCAGGAAAGGGAGCGTGGGCAAAAATTCTACATTTTAACAAACAGCATGAGGTTCCCATCCACACAGACTTTTTGTCTCCTGAATCTTAGCTGGAGATTCTTCTCAAAGGAGGGAGAAGACCATAAAAAGAAAGGGGAGACAAAGACAATCCAAGACCACCCCTGCTCCTCCTCTCTGTCCATTGAAGAAACAAAAGAAGCAGCCAGTAAGACTATTGAGAGCATGTGGTGAGAAAAACTTTGCTTTGAATTTAGCATAGTTTGTTAAGTTAGGCATTAGTTGTGTTTTATCTTTCTCTTGTAATATTTCTGTTATGCCTCATTACTGGTATTGACTTAAAATCTGTCTCTTCGTAGATCATAAACTTGTTTTATTGTTTTATCTAAACCAGTGTGTTTGAATTGAAGTGTTTGGGAGACTATTTGAGGTAACAAGATTTGAGCATATCATTTGCATTAATAAAATGATGGACTTTATATGAGATTGTATTGTCCAGGTGAGAGATGGGCAGTATAAGGCGTACTGGGGAAAAGTCTGGGACTGGGAGTGTGCTGGGGTCACCCTGCAGTATAATTCAGGCTGGTAAATCCCTGAGTGTGACTGGCAGGCTGCAAGTGCATAGAGACATGACATGCTGGAAGCTGTTTGTGAGCAGTCCAGGACTGGAGGCAACAGCAAAGCAGGGTAAAGGGCATCCCCGGTTACAGGGCAGGGATGACAGTCACTCACTAGTCTAGATTGTACCCTGGGTATGTCACACCAGGTTAACCAGAATTCCTTTAAGGGCTGCAGCACCCCAATCAAATGGCTGTGAATTAAGGCACAGGTGAATAGATTAAACAAAATGTATCACTGGTTGAAACACATTCAAATATCTTAGAAAACAAATGTAGGAACCCAGCGTTCAGCGTTTGCCTTAATTAAATTAAGAAAATTCCGCAAATATGTCAAACAATCAAATAAACTCATTTCATCTCTTTCCTTAGTGATATGGAGCCAGACTAGCTCAGTTTTCACTTAATCCTTATTCAGGCAAAAATCCCATTGACTCCAGCACAAAGTAAAAACTTACCAGTATGGCTGACTGATTCAATGGGAGTTTGTAGGGGTAAGGACTGGGTGACACTGAGTAAGGACTGCGAGGGTTGGCCAAGGGCTCTTAATAAAGACATTTTAAAGTATTTGCAGGAAAAGGGTGAGTAGTACTAGTGAAAGGGTTGAAGTTTTGAACATTATGTTGCATCAGGAAGCAGTAACTTTTTTTTTTTTTTCAAAACCATAAGGTTAAAAACATGTCACCACCTTTTCCTCTTACATGCAGATGGCAGCTGTTCTTGGTAAGGATACAGCACTTCCTGTTCTCAACATTATTGAGTTTGTCTTGGGGAAAATCAGACAAACAGAATAAATCAAAAGCTACCGTATACACTCCAGTACATCCATCACAGCAGAGATTGTTATGGACTGTAGTATCAAAACAGTTTAAGCCGCTAAAGAGATTAATACTCGTTGATGTCTATTAGAGCAGGGCAAATGACTGAAAAATAATGTATTTGATGAGTATCATCTGTTTTTCGTTTGTGAATGATCCATGTACAGATAATATTTTCAACTTTTATTCAGAAGTATGTGTTGAATATTTTCAGTGAATAATTCTTGGTCACTGGCTTGTTAACAAGCCGTTCGTTACAAGTATTTGAAGTGAAATCCTGTCCTCAACGAAATCAATGGCAAAACATCCACTGACTTCAGAAAGGCCAGGATTTTAGCTTTGATGTTCTAAATTCAACCTGTTTTGATCGGACATAAGTCATATTGTGTGTTTCTGCTCCCTTGGTTGGAGGAGTGTGACAATTAGAATCATGTTTCTGATACAAACACTTGCAATTAAAAATTTAAAATTCAATAATCGTTTAAAACTGTCTGTTTTGGTGAATATTACAGTCATATTAAATTTGTTTGCAAGAATATTCAGGTCAAGTGAACACCAAGGGTATGAATATGCTTGAAGCAAAACATTTAAAGAAATATTATGCGGATTCCTCCCCCCCGAATATTCAACCTCTAATCTCTTTTACCACTGCTACAGGTGTGGAATTCCAGATGTTAAAAATAATATGCATGCCAAAGAGCTATTCTGAACCAGATGTAACAAGTGCATTCTTGGTTGAATAATCTAAGTGCAAATCTATGAGGGTGTATTCAGCTATATATAGATCCTGATTTTGCACAGAGAGTAAGTTTTGCACTAGTTGAATGATTTCAGGCAGTTAGATTAATTCTCAAACAAAAATCTTTAACAGAAGTCAAGACTGCAAATTGGTTTATAAGAAATTCAGAGAACGAATTTAGTAGAATGGTCGAGTTTTTTTAAAGAGACAAATTAGATAGCCAGTTAAGGGCACACTTTAAAATAATATTTGAAAATATTAAAAATACTGAGCTATGGTGGCCCAAAGAACATGCATCTATCCCTGCACCAAATTCATGAGATAACACTGCACACACCA
The DNA here is from genome assembly GCF_002925995.2 of Terrapene triunguis. Taxonomy (NCBI): domain Eukaryota; kingdom Metazoa; phylum Chordata; order Testudines; family Emydidae; genus Terrapene; species Terrapene triunguis. The sequence goes on along the minus strand of NW_020664483.1, from coordinate 12,995,331 downwards.
CAAGCCCTAACACCGGGCAAGACTGTGAACCCCTTCTTCCCACTGGTGAGAAATTCCTCAGGAGAGCAGTCCCTCTGATGTCAGTGGGAACACTTGTGTGAGTAACTGCTCAGCAGGGCTGGTAATGGGCTCAAAATCTCATTAATGGCCAATTCATTTAGTATCAATACATTTTTTAAAAGGAGCCACGATATTAAGCACATCTCATAATCGTTCACTTTTGCAACCTTCATCCTTCTTTACCCTTTCCTGACACCCTTTGTTTATTGCTGTGTTAAGTCTCATTTAGGGTTTGCTCACTCATTGACTGCAATGGAAGCTGGATCACACCCTTAGGGCTTGTCTACATTACCCACTGGATCGACGGGCAGCGATCAATCCAGCAGGGGTCGATTTATTGTGATAAATCGACCGCCGAACGCTCTCCCGTCGACTCCGGTCCTCCACCGGAGCGAGAGGCACAGGCGGAGTCAACGGGGGAGCGTCAGCTGTCGACTTACCACAGTGAAGACACTACGGTAAGTAGATCTAAGTACGTCGACTTCAGCTACGTTATTCACGTAGCTGAAGTTGCGTAACTTAGATCGATTTCCTCCGCCCCCCCAGTGTAGACCAGGACTTAGACAGCAAGCTCCTTGGACCAAGGACCTGCCATTGAAAATTCCAGGCACCTTGCTAGCATCACCCAAAGAGTGGGCGAGAACACATTATAACATTAGAAAGACAGCAGGAGAGCCCTTATAAATATATTAAATTGCCCTTTGTCAGTGAATTGCCTTCCTTCCAGTCAACTTCTTAAAGATCTGGCTGGGATAGTTCCTTGGCTCGTACACAGCTGCATAGCTCTTCATCTATGTGTCTAGTAGCTCACAAATTACAAGCTGTTGATTAGCAATAGGCTTATAGTAGACCAGAGTGACTGAGAGGACCAACCACATTCTTTAAATTCAGAAGTATTTTAACAGCATTGCTATGGCAGCAGATCCTAATGAAAACCAGCTGCGTCTAACATGGGAATAGGACTACTCAGGCAGTAGCTAGCCCTAAACGAGCAAGATCGTGTGACAGAAATAAAAAAGGATAATTTTAGTCGGAAAGTCAGCTAGTAACAGGAATACCAAACTCCCGGTTTCTAGGTAATGTTTTGGAGGCTTTGGTTTATTGATCTCCCTCTCAGAGAGAGCATAGCTTGCTTTAAAAATGTGACAGTGAGGCTTGACATCTTTTGGCTCTTTTCATCTTCTTCCCTCATCTGCATACACAACTTTATGTTCAGACCTAGAATGGGCTGCACATAGGGATTTGGATCCTGGCTATCTGAAGGACCACCCTCCTGCTGCCACCCTGCTTTAGCAATTGAGATCACAAGATACTGAAGCTGCCAGCTCCTAGATTGAAACGCCTGGAGGCTGCTGCACCAGCTGTTCTCAGTGTGGTTCGGGACAATATCTTTTCCAGGAACAGTTTAAGAGAACAACCTATTAGAACATTGCCATTTAAAAAAAACATGCACACATATTAGAAAGCTAAGCCACTCCCAGGTTACACTGTGTAATCCACACATCTCCTGGGTGTGGTGTTCTGTCCCATCTAGCGGCACCAAGACCACTTAGGGTACATCTATACTTACCTCCGGGTCCGGCAGTAAGCAATCGATCTTCTGGGATCGATTTATTGCGTCTTGTCTAGACGCGATAAATCGATCCCGGAAGTGCTCACCTTCGACGCCGGTACTCCTGCTCTGCGAGAGGAGTACGCGCAGTCGACGGGGGAGCCTGCCTGCCACGTCTGGACCCGCGGTAAGTTCGAACTAAGGTACTTCGACTTCAGCTACGTTATTCATGCAGCTGAAGTTGCGTACCTTAGTTCGAAGTGGGGGGTTAGTGTGGACCACCCCTTAGAGAGAGAGATTAATGAGTCTGCTCTACAGCCTTGACTAATAAGCACATGGCTTTTAGCTCATGCAGTAGAGGCTCATGCACTAAGCTGCAAAGGTCCCAGGTTCAATCCCACCCGCCAACAACCGGGGTCTGCCGATGTTACAACGTCATTTTTAAAACAACTCAGGAATTTGGCATTATGGAAATTCACAGGTAAAATACTTTAGACAGCCTTAACTTTGTCCCCAGCCACTCTGTATACCGTGCATGTAACATAAAATCATTAAGCAGAAGTCAAGATTGCAAATTGGTTTATAAGAAATTAAGAGAATCAATTTAGTAGAACGTTATAGTTTTTCTAAAGAAAAAATTAGAAAGCCAGTTAAGGGGACACTTTAAAATAATACTTGAATACATTTTATATATCGTAAAAGAAAAAAATGACCTAGAATTCATCAGGATACCCACAAAGCTTTCCAGACCCCCTTGATTATTTTTTTTAAATTGGCCCTTTCCAAATGTTAGAGTAACCCCCTTCCTCCACTGAGCTGTAGGGATAGTGAGGTGGTTGAGAAGTGAACAACTCACACTAATGCAAGCATGCTCTGTAGAGTGGACTCAAGTTTCCATAGCAGTTGAATTTAAAACTCTCGTTTGCTATGATGTCTATAAAACAACTTGACAAGTTAGGCAGCTGATGTGCTACGACCACTGCCTCTCATGCTGACCGATATTGTTTCCCTTGTGTTTCCCAATCTGTCTGCCTGTATCTACTTATTGTTGCGTTGTGGCAGGCAACATCTTTTTATTCTGTGTCTGTACAGCACCTCGCGCAATGGAGCCCTGGTCCCTGATTGGGCCTCCTAGGTGTTACCACAATATAAATAACAAGTAAGTTGGAGGTGGTGTAACTGTCTGTCGGGGGGAAGCCTTCGTCCCTGTGTGTGAAGTGAAAGGCTCATTTGACATTTGCTCTGAGTGGTTATCTTGCCACTTGTGACTCGCTGTCCTGCTCCTGTCGCTGTTCAAGACAGCTCCAGATTTGTCTGAGTAAAGACGGTGCTTGGGAAGACATGGAAGCTCCTTCTTCCTACAGCATGTCAACAGGAACTCAGGGGTTTGCTGGAGTGGGATTGGGTGGGACAATACAATTCTGTTTGGTTTTCCCACTGTGGATTCCACGTTAATAGCAGAAACCAGGGCCGGCTCCAGGGTTTTGGCCGCCCCAAGCAGCCAAAAAAAAAAAA